>NC_141699.1:426887669-427115169 GCF_964263255.1 Lissotriton vulgaris | reverse complement strand
GCAGATTGACGACGAGGGAGCTGAAGTAGTGTGCGGGCTATACAATTCTGCACAGTTTGTAGTCTCCGCAGTGTATATTCTGGGGCAGCTAGGTAGAGGACGTTGTTAAAATCCAGGCGGGACTGGATCAGGCCCTGGATGGCTACCTGTTTGGCTTCCATGGGTAGAAGACGGAGAACCCTCCTTAACATCCTAAGGAGGCCAAAACAGGTAGCTGAGAGTTTGGTGGCTTGGGTGCCAAAAGACAGGGATCTGTCCAGCCATACCCCAAGGCTCTTGATGTTGTCCTTGGGGGCCGGGGGGTGCCTAGGCAGGGTGGCCATAGAGCATTGAAAGATCTAGGGTCGGCAGGGCCCAGTAGCATTAGCTCTGTTTTATCCCCGTTCATTTTGAGTGATGAGGAGGACATCCAGCTCTTTACCTCCTCCAGACATTTCCTGAGCCCTCCTCTCTTTGGCATGTTAGCTTCCTGCGCCAATGAGACCACCAGCTGAGTGTTGTCAGCGTAGGAAATGATCTTGACTCCAAACTGACGGACAACCTCAGCCAGTGGCCTCATATAAATGTTGAAGAGCACCGGGCTTAATGAGGAGCCTTGTGGTAGTCTGCATCTTAATGGTCTGCTGGTGGATGATGATTCACCGTCGAATACCCGGAAGGATCTGTCCTTCAAGAAGGACTTGAACCAAAGCCAAGCTTTGTCTTTTATGCCGATATTAGCCATACGGTCCAGCAGTATGTCATGGCTGACCGCGTCGAAGGCCGCGCTTAGGTCAAGGAGGATCACTGCCACTGATCCTCCTTGGTCCAGGATGGTTCTGGATTCCTCGGTGACCATGAGGAGCGCGGTTTCGGTGCCATGTTTTGGTCTGAAGCCTGTTTGTGTGGGATCCAATAAAAGGTGGTTTTTTAGGTAGGCGACCAGTTGGCCGTTGATGTGTCTCTCTAGAATTTTGCTCAGCCAGGGCAGTAGAGAGATTGGCCGATAATTGCTGAAGTCTGAGGGGTCCAGGCTCGGTTTCTTTAATAGGGCTCGAACCATGGCTCGTTTCCATTCCGGCGGGACTATGCCGGTAGTGATGGAAGAGTTTAGGAGGTCCATTATGATGGGCAGGGTGACTTGGGAAGCTGACATAACGATGTCCGGTGGGGCTGGGTCGTCAGGGAAGCCTGATTTGACTTTCCGGGCCACGGATTCCAAAGTCGTAAGATTGAGGGGGGGGGGGGGGGGGGGGGGGGGAAGTGGTCCAGTGTGGGAAGAGGCTGAGAAAAAGGGGGTGTCAGGGTAGAATTGATCTGAGTTGGGGGGGTGGTGGGCACGGAAGGGAAGGATTCATAGATGTTAGTGATTTTTTGGAGGAAGAAGTCTGCCATCTTGTTGCAGTGTTCAGTGGATTTGGTCTCAGACAGGCTAGGTGGCAGTTTAGTGAGATTTTTCACGATTTGGAAAATTTCTCTAGGTTTAGATTTGGCTGAGATGATTTTTTTTAGAAAAGTATGCTGCTTGGCAGGCTATGATTTGTTCTTTGTACTCTTTAAGTAGCTTTCGGTATTGAGTTTTATTTTCTGGTAAGGAATCCAGACGCCATTTCCTTTCAGCTTGCCTACACTGGCGTTTCTTTGCCCTAAGGGATTCTGAATACCAGGGAGCGGATTTGTGGGAACGTTTTGTTGTGGTTTTTCTTTTAGGTAGGGAGTGGTCAAGTGATTGGGTGATCCATTCTTCGTATGTCTGGTTTGCAAGGCAAGGATCCTCGTTATGCGGAGGTGGGTTGCTGGCCAATTTGTTGATCCATTTTTCAGTTGAAAGGCGAGACCAGGGTCTGGCTATTCTTACTGTGGGTCCGACGGCTAAAGGCCTAGGAGTAGACCATGAGAAGGGGACTAATAAATGGTCAGTCCATGGGAGGGGGATGGGTAAACCCGTTTTCAGGTTAGAACAGTTGCTGAAAACAGGATCCAGCAGGTGACCTTGAACGTGGGTAGGGGAGCTGACCGATTGGTGTAATTGCAGCGCTGCTAGGTCATCTGTAAGTATGGTTGCCGTATGGTCTGCTACAGAGTCAAAGTGAAAGTTAAAATCACCTAACAGGGTGAAGTTAGAGGAGGTGCTGGCTCGTTCGGCCACAATCCGTGCCCGTTGGTTGTGGAATTGCTTAGAGTGACCGGGGGGGGGGCGGTAAATGAGAGTACCTGAAAAGCAGTTGTTAGGGGAGAGTTCGAGGCTGAAGGCTAGGCTTTCGCAATCCGGGATGGTTTCTGGGATGACTCGGCAAAGGAACTGCTCTTTGTAGATGATAGCTAAGCATCCTCCTCTCCCTTTAGGCCGGTCCTGACGAGAGATTTGATAGCCAGGTGGAAGTGCTGTGACCAGGGCCGGATCGGAGTCTGAGGTGAGCCAAGTTTCCGTCAGGAAGACAATGTCAGGCATACGTTCTTCGATCAGGAGTGCAAGTTCATCCCTATGTTTGGGTAGGGATCTGCAATTTAGCATGAACATGCGGTACTCGTGGGATTGGTCTAAGGCTAGCTGGGGTTTGAGGATCGATTTGCAGATGTTGCAGGTTTGTGGGAGGTTTTGTACATGAAGCGGATGCTGGCTGCACTTCTTTTGAAGGAGCCTTAGTTCGCGGAGGTTAGCGGCGCTGTACTGCCTGGGTTTTGCAGTTTGGGGTGTAGGGGGGGTGGCCCTTGGCCCGGACTCGGCGCAGACGAGCTTGCCTTCGGCGCGCAATCGTCGCCCCCGCTGCGCTCGTCCGCTGCGCTTCCTCCACATACACATGATTTATTGGCGGTGGGGGGGTGTGGCCTCGATGGGGGCGTGGCCTGTGTGCACGCCGTTGATGGCGGCAGCTGAGGGGTGTTTGCCGGAGGGCCGCGGCTGCGATAGGATCCGCAGCGCGGTGTGCCAGCGACCGTCAGAAATGCTTGGTGAGTGCTTTTAAATCAACACAACAAACATTAGTGACTCGCAAGTGGAAAGATAATAAAATAGCTAGACAGTTTTTAAAAAGCTCCCGGCTGTGCCTCAGGAGTGAAGGTTCTAACTGGGTGCTAGTTTCCGCGCCAGTTATAGGTCAAGGGGGCGTGGCCTCGATGGGGGCGTGGCCTGTGTGCACGCCAGTGATGGCGGCAGCTGAGGGGTGTTTGCCGGAGGGCCACGGCTGCGATAGGATCCGCAGCGCGGTGTGCCAGCGACCGTCAGAAATGCTTGGTGAGTGCTTTTAAATCAACACAACAAACAATTAGTGACTCGCAAGTGGAAAGATAATAAAATAGCTAGACAGTTTTTAAAAAGCTCCTGGCTGTGCCTCAGGAGTGAAGGTTCTAACTGGGTGCTCGTTTCCGCGCCAGTTATAGGTCAAGGGGGCGCGGCCTGTATGCACTCCGGTGATGGCGGCAGCTGAGGGGTGTTTGCCGGAGGGCGGCTGCGATAGGATCCGCAGCGCGGTGTGCCAGCGACCGTCAGAAATGCTTGGTGAGTGCTTTTAAATCAACACAACAAACAATTAGTGACTCGCAAGTGGAAAGATAATAAAATAGCTAGACAGTTTTTAAAAAGCTCCCGGCTGTGCCTCAGGAGTGAAGGTTCTTACACTCAGCTCTCTGCCATTCTCCTACATCTTGATTGTGAAGAGGTCTTGGCCTCCTCAGAGATGAAGCGCCTTTGCCACTGACAGAAAGACAGTTACACATAGTATGGGTTTTAAAAATCATGACCATCATCTGCTCAGTGTAAATTACAATCTAGACTGAGGCAGATGTCATCCACCTCCAAATCGTGATACAACTGCACATACAGCCAGGTGCTGCGATGCAGCACCTTGATGTTCCAGGAGACGATGAAGGAAGGACAAGCAGAGGTAAAGTACCTTCAGTGGAAGTTGTGGGTCAGTCCAATAAGAAGTAGGTTTGCTTAAAACCTACAGACTTAACAAGTGTAACTCCCCTCTATACCTAATGGTGAGCAGGCCTTCTTTATCACTGGGGAGGCTGGAGATGTGTCAAGCTCACGTGACCCCTGAATACCATGAGGTTTGCAAGGAGACGGGCAAAGACACCAAAGAAGTATGAAAGAGTTCGATTTTTATCATGGTTCCCTTTGGCAAGCATTCCACTGGAGCAGCATCTCAAATGAGCAAGGCCAGAGTGACGGCTATTCTTGGCAACAATTTGCAAGGCTGTAGCTTCAGGTGTTATTAAACGATGCAAAGATGATCTATAAAGAAGTTGTGCCTTCTCTTTACTGTCAACCTACAGGATAACCAGGGGAAACCAGAAATGCTAATTATTATTCAGAAGCCAGGTCACAGATGTATAATGCTCAAAGTCAACTTTAAGTATCTGCACTATGCTACCAGATGAAACGTTTGGTAAATCTCAAAATTAAACTTCTCTAAGGGCGCATTTTGAACTTGTGAATGAGCTAAAGAACGTAGGCGCTCCCTTTGACTAAGAATTAAGTGGGTTACCATTGCTAATATTTTTCACTTTATATTGGGTTTAGCAGAGGTCTGCCCAGTCCCTGGAACCACAATCAATGAAAAACAAGTGTCTTCGAAAAACCTCTGCCAGAATGTTAGTCCCTGGAGAACATCCCTGTTCCTTAGTAGGCAACAGCAGACAGTGTTTAGAGTCCTTGAATAAAAGATGCAAAGGTTCTACAGGTGCATAATTTTGGGCTTATAGATTCAGGTCTGGAAACAAACCAGAGTGCCTAGACTGTTAGATCTTTCGCCATCCCATGAAAGCAAGATGTGAGATCCTATTAGTTTGAAGAGGGGAAACTGTATTTGTGCCAAGCTGGGCTGGTTGCTGTGAACTATGAATACAAGGTTCAGACCGGATTCACACTGGCTCTTCAGCCGTGGCTGTGCTTGAGGAGTCAAGACAATGAGCTTTGAAGGACAGAGCACAGGTCAACACATGATACAGTAGAGCACAGAAATACCCAAATTTAATAAATATGGCTGTGCAAAGGAATTCACTAACAAGTTACTTACCTTCGGTAACGTTATATCTGTAAGAAACATACGTTAGTTGTACATTCCAAACCTTAGAATAACCCTGTTAGATTTGGGGGTCCCTAGTTGGCACAGGTAGGTGACAAATAGGGACCCTTGCCTCTAGTCAGGGTAAAGGGGTACACTCCTAAAATAACCCCTTCTCACCCCCTTGGTAGCTTGGCCTGAGCAGACAGGCTTATCTCAGAGGCAGTTTGTAAAGCATTTGTGACCACATACAGTAATCAAGTGACAACACTACAGATGGACATCACACAGTTGTATATTACAAATAAGTATACTTTATATAGACTTAACACAAGACCAAAAACGAAAAGAAATCGACAATACTATACTTAAAATGGTAGTTTTAGCTTAGTTCAGTTAAGTTCTTAAGATGTGACACCTTAAGTCAATGTACCTTACGATACGGGACGCTTCCACAAAAAAAGTGTTGCAGCGATGGAAATGCGGCAAAGTTCCGGTGCAAAGTAAAAAAGACGTGAAGATCTTCCAGATACAGCACGCTTCTCTGATGATGCGAGAAGTCTCGATTTGATGTGTCAGCTGCAGCAGCGACACCCTTGTTCCGCGATGCGACGACAACAGCTTCGACTGAGACACTCTTCTCCGATGTTGCGAGACGCTTCCGCACAATGCCACAACTACAGCGGCGACATTCAAGATGCGACAGCAGCAGCTCAGACTGCGGCTCGCTTCTCAGTGGATGCAAGGTGCTTTTCTCGATGCGGTGAAGTACTACAGCTACAGTGGAAACATCCACGATGCGATGGCAGCAGCAGCGACGGCGACACGCTTTTTCCTCGTTGCGAGACACTTCTCTCGATGCGGTGCAATGCGACAGCTACAGCGGTGACATCCAAGATGCGACGGCAGCAGCAGCGACGGCGACACGCTTCCTCTCCGTTGCGAGATGCTTCTCTTGATGCGGTGCAATGCGTCAGCTACAGCGGCGACATCCTCCTTCGGGGTTGCAGCGCAGGCGACACGCTTCTTCCTCTTGAGTCGCGCTTCCAGCTCCTTACGACACGCAGTCCTTCATTAGGCCCCAAAACAGCAGCAGGCACTTCCAAAGAACTCTGGGGAGCTGGGGTTTGAAGTCTGTTGTCCCTGAGACTTCAGCAGGAGGCAAGCTCTGTTCCAAGCCCTTGGAGATCCTTCACAAGTTAAAAATAAAGCACACAAAGTTCTCTCCTTTCTTTGGCAGTCAGGGAACCACTGCAATGTCAAAGCCAACTTCACTAAAATATGTATTTTATCATTCTGAGTTCAGGCATACTAAGCTCGAATTTCTACCATGTTCCAGAAGTCAGTCAGGATTATAAAATGTAATAATCTAACTGCCCATTCTGGCGTATGGAGAACAGGTAGCCTTGCAACAGTGAAAAACGAAAATTGCTTTAATTCACTATTAGGACATGCCACACACATCAGGGCATGTCCTACCTTATACTTACAATGTACCCTGCCCTTGGGCCTACCATAGAGAGTCTGATATGAAGAAATGGGAAGGTTTAGGAACTGGCAAGTGGGTGCACATGCCCAGTCAGCACGACAGTACCAGACTGCACACAGGCTCTGCAATGGCAGACCGTAGGCACATTTTTTCAGGCTGCTTCTGTGGGTAGCACAACCAGTGCTGCAACCTCATAAGCAGCTTTTGGATTCACAAGCCCTGGGAACACTCGGCGCACTGCACTAGGGTCTGACAAGTAAACCAAATCAGGCAATCATGGAGTCACTAATCCATACATCAATTTACAATAGGGAGAGCATATGCACTTTAGCACTGATCAGCAGTGGTAAAGTGCGCAGAGTCTTAAAACCAACAAAAACAGGCCAGACAAAATTCAGGAGGAAGGCAAAAAGCTCAGGGATGATCCTGCAAAAAGGGCGTAGTCCAACAAACCCCCAGGCGTCAGACTGGATCCAGAAAGTTTTACGTCAGCAGTACCTCTGCGCTTTAAAAGGTGGCGCCGGTCGGCTCCGCATCCTTCCTTGGCGTTGTGGTCAACGGGATGACGTCGCAGAAGCTACTTAGACAACGCCTTTGCACGCTGACATCAGTTCTGTACACAACTTTCCGTGCCAGAAACGCAAAGCCATGCAAGACACTGACAAAACTAGGGCCAAAACTAGGGCCCTGAAAGGATATCCTTAACCTTAGAAATTAGTTTGCAGAACAGGGAGGATGGGTGAGGCGGTAAGGAATCTATAACTAACCTATCTTTCTTACAGCTATATCGTTACCGAAGGTAATTAACTTGTTCATCTGAAAGAAACAGGTTAGTTATAGATTCCTTACCTTAGAATAGATAACCCAGCAATATCAACTCCGGAGGTGGGTCTGCGTACCAAGATCACACCAGAAAGTCCTCAAATACAGAACGTCCAAAGATGCCGGCACTCTGGACTTGATTGTCAAGGCAGTAGTGTTTTGTAAATGTGTGCATGCAACGAAGACCACGTAGCTGCCTGAAAGATGTAATTCAGAGGAATGTCTTGTCCCAAAGCAGTAGTTGCTGCCGTTGCCCTGGTGGAATGGGCGCGCAGCCCCGCTGCAGGCTCCTTCTTTGCCAGAGCAGGCCTGGATACACAAAACGACCCACCGGGAGATAGTCCACCTGTGTGCAGTCCGACCTTTTTTGGCGCCCACATAGCCAACAAAGAGTTGGTCATCCACCCGGAACTGCTTGGTGCAATCCAGATAAAGGAAAGCGCACGTTTTGGGTCCAGACCGTGGAGCCTCCCTTCCTCTTTCGAAGGATGCGGAGGCGGAAAGAACGGGGGTAAAGTGATGGTCTGCCCGATGTGAAAGGCAATGACAACCTTGGCAAGGAAGGATGAATAAGTCCTGAGAACTACCTTGTCCGGGTGGACTGATAAGAAAGGAAGCTTGAATGAAAGAGCCTGGAGCTCACTCACTCTTCTGGCAGATGTTATGGCTACCAGGAATTTATTTATTTAATGAGTTTTATATAGCGCGGACTAAACCCGGAGGTATCAGAGCGCTTTACATGAGAATCAACAATGTAACAGAAAAAGTTCAACAATTACACAATAAATCCCAAAAAATAGGCAATACAATTAGGAGAAGAGAAAAGGAGAGAGAAAAGTAGTGGAGGGGGGAGGTGAGAAAGGGAGGATAAGGGAAGAGACAATACGGAGAGACGAAAAGAAGTCTGTCTAAAGACCGACTGGGTAGCTGATGACCAAGGAGGGAAGCCACGGCACATCTCACCTATAGCTAAACCAGGTAGCTCCATCGGGCATCAGACAAAAAAGTTCAGTCTCAATACATTGAGAGAGGGGAGAAGGAGAGGCATAAATAGAGGGAGGATACAGGAGGAGACGACAGGAGGGACGAAAGGGAGTGCAACAATGTGGTTTAACAGTATAACAGAAAAAGATCAACAATTACACATTACATCAAACAATCAGCAATACATTAGGAGAGGAGAGAAAGGAGAGAGAAAATAAGTGGGGGGTAGGTGAGGTGAGAATGTGAGGATGAGGGAAGAGACAATCGTAGAGACGAGAGGAAGTCTGTCTAAAGAAGGACTGGGTAGGTGACAACCAAGGAGGGAATCCACGGTCCATCTCCCCTATAGCTAAACCAGGAAGCTCCATCGGGCATCAGACAAAGTAGTTTGGTCTCAAGTGTTGAGGGAAAAGGTTCACAGAAAAACAGGATGGGGGGAGAAACAGCAGAAAGACGAAGGAAAGTCTGCCCAAAGACCGGCTGGGTAGGTGGCGGTCGAGGGGGAAGTCCCAAAACCTATCTCCTCTATAGCTATCAGGTAGCTCCACCGGGCTTTGGCCAAATAGCTAGGTCTCAATGGAAAACATTTAAATAACATGGAGGGCAAAATAAATGGAGAGGGGAGGGAACAGGGAAGGTGAGAAAGGAAGGATAGGGGAAGAGACAACAAGGAGGGACGCAATGAAATCTGTCTAAAGGCAGACTGGTTAGGTGACGACCAAGTAGGGAATCCACGGCCCATCTCCTAAACCAGGTAGGCAAAATAGTTAATACATTGAGAGAGGAGAGAAGTAGAGATAAAAATAGAGGGAGGAAGCGGGAAGAGACGACAGGAGAGACGAAAGGAAGTCTCGCTAAAGACCAACTGGGTAGGTGACGTCCAAGGAGGGAATCCCCAACCTGTCACCCTATAGCTAAACCAGGTAGCTCCATCGGCCATCAGACAAAAATAGCTAGCTCTCAAAGGACGATGGAAATTCACAGGTAAACAGGGTGGGGACTAGGGCAAGGACAGGTGAGGGCAAAGGTTAGTAGCAGGAAAGAGGAGAGGAGTAGAGCAGGGAGGGGTACGGGGTAGGTAGTTCGGTAAAAGTTCCCATGGATCTGCTGCGAGGCATTCAAAAAGCAGGTTCGTCACAATGGAGTTCTCCGTGCGGTGCAGCTGAGCGGGGTCCGGTGCAGACACTTCCAGGCTCCCCTCCTCCTCGGGCCGGTTCGGTGTTTGAGGATTTTCCCGGGGGGGGGGGGTAAGTTCAGTGTCTGAGGGGTGCGGAAGGGGTTTATTCGGTGTCTAGGGCATTGTCCGGTTGGGGAGTTTTGGTGCGGTGTGCGAGGCGTTTGCCGGGGGGTATGTTAGTCGTTACCCCCCCCCCCCCGAGGGTCTGATGATTCCTGCAAGAGATGAAGAGGACCTTCCTTTTGAGCCTCAAGCGGAACAGAGAGTGAAGACCGTGGTAAAGAGGGAGCAGCGGCCATGTCATGGTCAGCAATCAGGAAATGTGTATCCAAACGTAGTTCTTTATCCGGTGCCTCCGATGCTTTCTATAGCACTAGCGAGTCTCTCTTTGCCTCAAAACTCCCCTTTGGTGGTTCTATATCCCCCCACAAACATCACCGTTACCAGTCGCGTTGCTCGTTCGCGATGTCTGCCATGTTGGGGACAGGCGTTATCACAGCAAGGCACTTCCATCGACCACTTACGTCGGTATCCCCGTGGCCCGGTCAGTCTGCTCCAGCAGTGTTATGCGACGCGGTATTAGCCCAAGGAAGGATCGGAACATCGGATCTTCGTCAGCAGTAATCAGCCCTGCAACCAGTCCTGCAGGGAGACATCTCCGCGCCACTCAGAGGCTAAAGGTAGGGTTTCTAGCAAAGTTCTCTTTTTTTGGGGGGGGGGGGGTCTATTATTGCAGTCCGCCCGTACCGACCTAAAAGCTGAGGTCGCTTGCAGTCAATCATGCCGGCTCAGGCATGTTCAAGGCAGGGTTTTTGAATCGCTGTGAGATTGTACATGGCGCCATTTTCGTAGTCCGTCTCATCCTGGAGTGATCCTTCGGGTGTTCTCCCAATGCAGTTTTAAGCATCAGAAGCCTCAAAGGACAGTTGTGAAGTGGCTCAAAGGGAGTGCACATTAAACCGATTAAGACTACATTCGTGATCCATCATGCAGCTGCTGCTGAGTTAGTTGGCCCTGTCGATCAGTGAATCTGCCAGGTGTTGAACCACCAGGTATATGCCCTGATGTTCCAGCCAGGTCTGGAGGCAAAGGGCCTCCTGACATAGGGTCCACTACCCCACCCAGCCCTGTTTGTTGCAGTACCACATGGAAGTAGTGTTGTCTGTGAACACCTGCACTACTCTTCCTCGGACAGAGGGAAGAAATGCCTTGAGTGCAAGACGGATCGCCTGGAGCTCCAGAAGGTTGATATGGAGCCCAGACTACGCCGGAGACCACCGGTCTCTGTTCACCGCCTCTCCCATGTGGCCGCCCCATCCCAGAAGTTATGCGTCCGTCACCACTGTGTGCTCTGGATGGGGGAAGGGGCGAGGGATATGCCGTTGACCCAATACTGGTTCATGAGCCACCACTGCAATTTTAGTGTAGTGCCCTCCGAAATCTGGACGCAATCGGACAGATTCCCCGGATGCTGCGCCCACTGGAATTTCAGGTCCCAACGCAGAGCCCGCATATGCCGCCTGGCATGATCGACCAGCAGGGTGCCATGAGGCCCAGCAGCCGCAGGGTCATCCAGACCGAAACCAGAGATAGATGCTGAAAGATCGGAATCATAGCCCGAATATCCCAGATTCACTGTTCGGGAGGTTAGACCCGAAACCGCGACATGTTCAGAACCACTCAGATGAAGAGGAGCTTCTGAGAGGGGCTCAGGTCCGACTTCGGCCCAATGATGAAGGAGCCCAGCGAGTGCAGGAGGTCCGACGTAGTCTGGAGATGGGAGACGACTGCCTGGGGCGAACCGCCTTCAACAGCCAGTCGTCGAGATAGGGGAAGATAGAAACCCTCGATCTGCGCAGATGAGCTGCAACTTTCGTGAACACCCGAGGGGCGCTGGTAAGGCCAAAGGGGAGCACGGTAAACTGAAAGTGCTCGTGGCCTACCGTGAACCACCGGTAACGCCAGTGGGCCGGCAGAACGGGGATGTTAAAAGAAGCGGCCTGCAAGTCCAACGCTACCATCCAGTCTTCTGGGTCGAGGGCAAATAAGACCTGAGCGAGCTTCAACATCTTGAAGTTCTTCTTCCGGAGGAAGCAGTTGACATTCCTAAGATCCAAGATAGGACGGAGGCCTTTGTCCCTCTTGGGCACTAGAAAGTAGAGGGAGTAACAACCACGAACGACTTCTGGGACAGGAATGCGCTTGATGGCCCCTTGGCCAAGAGAGCTGTAACTTCCAGTTAGAGAAGGCCCATGTGATCCTCTTGACATGCGGTGGTGTTGAGGTGGCATGGCGGGAGGGGTAGCCTCGAAGGGGAGAGAGTAGCCCCTTCTAACTATCTGCAAAACCCACCTGTCCGACGTGATGGGGCACCAGCTGGGGAGGTAATGGCAGATCCTGCTGCCCACTGGCGTTTGATGGGCCTGAAAGTCAGACTAAGAAGGTTTGAAGGGTGCCGCAGAGGGGGGGTTGGTGGACTGGCCCGCCCGCTGGCCCCTGAACCACGGTAGTGGTTCCCACGTCGACGTCCGCACGAAGGTTGGGAAACTTAATGCGGCCTGTGGCTCTGGGCGAACATTGTGGGCCACCCATTCTGTAGCCACGAAAGGGGCGAAAAGCAGACTGCGCAGGGCAGCTGGAGAGACCCAAGGACTTGGCCATAGCCCGCAAGTCCTTATAACGCTCTAGAGCCCTGTCCACTTTGTCGCCAAAAATCCGACGTCATCAAAAGGCATGTCCATGAGGGTATTCTGGACATCCCCCGAAAAGCCAGTCGATCTCACCCAGGTGTAGCGACGAAGAGCTACCGACGTGGAAATCATCATGCCCAGAGAGTTGGCGGTATCCAGCTCACAACGGATGGTAAATTCTGCTGCATCTCTCCCGGCAGCAACAGCCTGGGAGAGCACTGTTCGGGCCTCCTGCGGACACTGAGGCAGCACCTGCAACCCCATATCCCACACAGAGTGGGAATAACAGCCCACTAGATAAGCGGTGTTTACCGACCCCAGTCCCAGGATGGCGGAAGACAAAATATTCTTTACAAGATGATCCAGCTTCTTGGATTCCCTTTCTGGTGAAGCGGTAGAAAGACGCTCTTGGAAGTGGAGGCTTGGACCACCAAGCTCTCCGGGTGGGGTGTTGGGAGAGGAAAGCAGGGTTGCTCGGAGCCGGGCGGTGGCGTTGGGTAATCATCCTTTCCACAGGAGTCCCCGAGTTGGGACTGAACCAGGGGCCCAAAACGACGTCAGGAAGGCCCTCCTTAAACGGCAGCAGGGTCTCCGAAGAGCTCGCAGCCGGCTGAAGCCCCTCTGTCAGGAGGTTAGTCCTGACCACCACCGTAGGAAGCTCGAGGTTGAGAGCCTCAGCCGCCCTAGGCAACACCACTACATATGAACCTCCCTCCTTTGTAGCAACGGTAGAAGGAGACAACATGCCATGGTCAGGGAAGGTGTCTAGACCGCTGGCATCCCCAGTTCCTCACTCCATTCCTGCTCAGAGTCTAGCTGATCAGTTAAAAGGTTACCAGACCCCTCCCAGTCCTTCTCATCCTGAGGGTGCCAATCTGACCGAAAAGGGACCCCAGGAGTGAACAGGGTCACAAAAACTCCGCTCTGCGCCGCATCTGCCATCGGGCGACGCCAGTCCAGCTCCGGGTCCACATCAGGATGCAGGCCGGGGTCGACGCCGGCCGGGTGTACGACCTGCATCGTAGCGGTACCAGGGGAAGCGGCTCCGGTAGAGGTGTCATAAGGTCAACCGGCACTGATCCAGATTCAGACCTGGATCCAAGGGGGGCCTGCGGCGCTGTGGCTGTCGGCAGAGAAGGCCTAGGTCCACGGGGCCTGAAGGCGTGCCAGCGAGTTCGGGCTGCCTAAAGATGACGTGCATCGCCTTGTAAAATTTATGAAGCTGGGCAGGAGCTGCCAAGGTCCAGGGAAAGAAGCTCAGAGTCAACTCTTTAGGCTCCATGTGTGGAGCCACGGATGGGGCACTGTCCACATCTCTCGTTGAGTCAGCCAACCAACTGGGAGAAGTTGAAGAGCGACTATGCTTCATCGACTTCTTGTGCTTCGACTTACCCGACCCAGAGTGCGAAGACTTGGAAGAGTGATGATGGCTCCGCAACCGGTCCTTCGCGACCGGGACCTCGAATGGCGTGGAGCAGACTGCCGGCGCTCAAGACGCTTTCGGGACGGCTCTCGTAAAGCCATTGGAGCCATGGACTGGCAGTCGGAGCACAACTTGGGGTCGTGGTCGCTCTCCAGGCAAAAGAGGTACACGCTGTGCGGATCCGTAACCGACATCAGTCGGCTACAGGAACTGCATGCCCTGAATCCAGGCATCCGTGCATCAGGAGTCGTAGGCTCAAAAAAGACGTTGACAAAAGTCGCTCAAAAAGATCAGTCAAAATGTGACTGGAGGTACCACTCTCTCAAGATTTGCGCTGGCTGGCGCAGAAAAAGAAAGAACTGACGTCAGTGCGCGAGGGCGGCGTCTAATTAGCTCCTGCGACGTCATACCGGCGACCACGACACCAATGACGGACGCGGAGCCGACCGACGCCACCTTTCCACGTGCAGAGGTACTTCTGAAGAAAAACTTTCCAGATCCAGTCTGACGCCTGGGGGTAATTCTAAGGTAAGGAATCTATAACTAACATGTTTTTCAGATTTTTATTATATGGTAGACCAATAGTGCCAGACATTAAGCAGTATGATGGCCAGAAGGTGCTAACACCAACTGTTCCCTGGTTATGATCTCAAACAGTTTGCACACAAAAGGTAGGGCTGCCGTGCTCATAATGAATAATGTCATAAATTCGATCTAATGAGCACTATTACGTTAATGTTCCAATTTTGTACTATACTGATTCAACATCATGAATAGAGAATTCAATTGTCTTTGGTGCTAAAGTCACCCTCCATAGTTATCCCACTGCTGCACTGGAAAAAGAACTGCTTCAGGGTACCTGAGGGACGGGGCTTCTCGAGATTGAACACTTTAAATATTATACATGCAGGATTCGGAAATACCTTTCCCGTTTAACTAATTTTCTCAAATACTTGCTCTATTGTTAGGGAGACTAACAGAGTGGGGGAGATTATGGCGTAGAGCAGGGACACACATATTTGACCAGGAAATAGAGTGAGAGAGAGACAACATGGGGGCAAAGAAAACACAGGCACTTACTTACGAGATAGAAAAATAGGTAAACAAGATATCGTGAAGCACAAGTATGTACTTGAAACCGACACTGCGGTAAGAAGACGTACAAAATCATGGATACTAAGCCAGGAAGGCATGTACACTCGTTCAGAGAGGCACTGGCATTAAGACTGGAGCAAAACTCTGGCACTCAGACACAGAGACACTAGAACAGGCATACACAGAAACACAAGACATACTTAAGACATACAGAGGCGTTAGTACTGCCCACATGCAAAATACCCCTGTCTGAAGCCTCGTCCATAAAAACAAGCACTGGCAATGTAAACAAATGTGGCCTTTTTTTAATGGGAATTGTTTTCCAAAACGTGTGCAACCATGTGTGCGGCCCAGCTATCCTATAGATAGAACCCACAATTAAACAAATTAAGTTACACCAATTTGGGGGCTAGGAACAGGTTATCATTGATGAACCGAGTACATTTGCAGAGTTAAGCTGTACCCTATCAGGAGAGACTGAAAAGGAGTTAGAAGATGGAGGTTACATCTTGAGGGTTGCACTGAAGATAACTAGAAAGCAAAATATAGCATGCTAGATACTTTTGAAAAAGGGGCATCAATGGGGTTTCATCTTTAAGCAAGCCTTTGTGTGAACACATATCTATATTGTGCACAAAAAGGTAAATCCAATACTCTTGTATAGTGTTAACAAAGTAAAAGAAATGAATGCCCTATGGCAATGTGTCAATAGCACGGCTACTTTAACAGGCTAAACAATCAATGCAAAACAGCAACATATCAACAATTAAAATACGGACATGTGAGCAAAGTAACTGGATCTCAATTAAAAGCTGCAGGTCATGTTGCAACTGAAGTCCCATCACAAAACCTGGGATAGGCTACAGAAAGAGGAGAATTCGCTAATGAATGAATGAATTACACACTTGGTATAGCGCATGGCTACCCTAAGGCATCCCAGAGCTTTTGACCCAGGGCAAATCACCACCACTCATCGGAAAAGGAAGGTCTTAAGTTGTTTCCGAAACACGAGGTGGTTTGGTTGAAGTCGGATGTTCTCTGGTAGATTGTTCCAGAATTTGGCCGCTTGAAGGGAGAACAACCGTCCCCCCCCATTCGGGATCTTTTGATCCTTGGGACTGTCAAAAGATTAAGTTCACTTGACCTAAGGGCTCGAGAGGGTCGATAGGGGCAAAAGAGTGGGCACAAGATAGCAGGACCGTTATTTGTGATAGACTTGTGGGCCATGCACATGGCCTTGAATCTTATCCTCTCTTGCATCGGAAGCCAGTGTAGGGCACGCAGGGCAGGCTTCACCGAGCTGTGTCTAGGTAATTTGACTAAAAGTCGGGCAGCGCAGTTCTGGACTGACTGCAGAGTTTTGATCGTGCCCATCGGGGCTCCAAGATAAAGTGTGTTAGAGTAGTCCAGTCGAGAAAGGATCAAGGACTTGTCCAGGAGCCGTCTGGCATCCGGTGGGAGGAGGTTCAAAACGTTCCTTAGTACCTTGATCAGGCCAAAACATGTTGCGGAAACATTCCTTGCCTGCACCTGAAATCCAAGAGAGGGATCAAGCCAGACTCCCAAACTCGATTTGTTTTTTGGGGACATTGGGGGGGACCCAGACAGCTCGGCCACCATGGATCGAGGTTCATGGGGGCTTTGTACCCCATGATCATAATCTCACATTTTTATTCCATTCAATTTTAGAAATGAGGCTTCCATCCAATCACAAACCCTTGTGAGACAGGGGGACAGATTGTTTGTTCCAGAGGTCCCAGCCTAAGATCTAGTTAAAGAGACCACTAACTGAGTGTCATCGGCGTAGGTGACCAATTTAATTCCCCAGGGAAGCACCACCTCAGCCAAAGGCCTCAAATAGATATTAAATAAGGTGGGACTTAGTGATGATCCCTGGGGAACGCCGTAATGTAGGGGGAGCTGTCTCTATGTAATTCTGCTAGGAAGGATTGTAGCCATTTAGGGGCCACCCCGGAGATACCGGCCTCCCGTAGACGGCAGATCAACAAAACATGATTTACCGTATCGAAGGCTGCCCTGAGGTCTAAAAGGGCCACCGCCGCGCAGCCTCCTGCATCTACAATCTTCCTAGCTTCCTCCACTACAGCAACCAGGGCAGTCTCAGTGCTCTGTTTCATTCTGAAACCTGTTTGAGTAGGGTGAAGCACTGCCTCATTTTCAATGAAGGCTGATACGGCTAGATTTACATACTTCTCCGTAATTTTACTCATCCCTGGCAACAGGGAGATAGGGCGGTAGTTTGACCAATCCTCAGGGTCTAGATTAGCTTTTTTTAAAAGAGCCTTAACTTTGGCCTGTTTACATAGTGGGGGGACCACTCCAGTGGAAAGGGAGGAGTTGATACATCCCTCATGACTGGGACCACCACCTCTGAAACTTGTTTCAGGACGGAGGGCGGAGCCATGTCCGATGGAGAGCCTGACTTAAGATTATCCAAGAGTTTTTCTAGTGTGGCGAGATCCATCAGGGGCAGAGCATCCAAAGTTGGTGAGGAGACCAATCGAGGAATGAGCACGGTAGGGTGCATGGAGTCATTATCATCGTCCTTCACACAATAGGAGGAGTAGATGCTAGCAACCTTTAAGCTAAAGAAATTGTCTAGCTCTTCACACCGTTTTAAGGGATCGACCACTTCATTCGGGGGACTAGGTGGGGTAACCAATGACTTAAAGATCTTGGGGCGTTAGCGGCTTTTGAGATCTCCAGCTGATAGAATAAATCTTGAGCCGATTTTAATTGAGTCTTATACACCCTTAGTGTTGCTCTATATTCCATTTTATCTTCCAGGGCGAAATTCTTTCTCCATTTTCTCTCTGCCCTCTTACAGTTCCGTTTGAGGCTTTTCAATTCTGCCGTGTACCAGGGCATTTTATTGGAACCTACACGGTGCACTACTTTTAGTTTAGGAAGGGTGAGATCAAGGGAGGACTCTAGCCACTTATTGAAAGCACCATTAGCTTCTGTTGGATTATCCTCCTTAATTAACGGGAGAGAATTCTTTAAGGAGGGTGCCAACTCTGCCACTGGAAGTTTTGACCAGATCCGGCCCATCTTATTGGTTGTTATGGGGGCGCTAGAGGGAGCACACGCGGAATGGCTGCCTAACCAAGCAGCTCCCGCTCCTTGGCACTTTATCCTGTAAATTCTCCCTTGCCACGGGTGAGAAAAACAATAATTTCACTCACCATTAGATGCGGCAGGTCGCCCTCTCCACTCGACCAGAGGCTTAGGCTGCAGATGGCATCGGTGCTGGCATAAGCGCCGCCTGAATATTGACCAACGGCACTCTCGGAGGATACGAGCTGAGAAGGTCGGCTGTGCTGGACTACGCGGGACCGGGGCTTGCCACGAGGCGGAGGGCCCGGATCGTGTGTGCGATCTCCGAGTCCGTGCGGCGCCTGCCCGGAATCTTGTGCCTGGCGTGCGATGCGGACATTATTGCTGTCTACTCGCCCTCGGCTGCGGGGTTGACCCGTTCGTGCACGGCCTGGGAGGCGTTCTGACCATCAAGGAGGCGCTGAGGCTGCCGCTGGGGCTCCTGACGTCACCGCGAGGTATCGGACATTTGCTGCACCTAACTCGGAGCTGTAAGAGGCGAGCGGCACCCCGTCCCTGGCGGAAATCCCTACCCTTACTATCGCCTGCAGGCGGTGGGAGGCCGGGTGTGGACGTGTCTCCCCGAGATCCCGGCTGCTTCCTCTGTCGATCTTAGGCCTGCATGCACTCTGGCCTTCCAAATACGTGGTGATTCAGAAAAGGGGGTGGTGATGAACAGAGTGTCTGAATTAAGCAGACCACTCTTACCCAGTCCAAAGATCAGGGCTTGATCCATCACTGTTTTTCAGCTCACTGCACCATCCCAGCTCAGAACTTGGCTATATGCAAATTAGTCTGACCCTGGCCCAGTGCATCATGGGAACAGGGCAGACCAAACTACCCAGCCAATTCTTATACTGGGAAGGAAACAAGCTACCGAGGACCGGTTTCTGGCATTTCAGCCGTCTTCGGCCCGGCTTGCTTGAATCCTGATGGTGCAATGAGCTAGGGACTCACATCTGAGTATACCCTTCCACGCTTATGGTGGACAAAAATGATTCAGAAAAGGGGGTGGTGATGAACAGAGTGTCTGAATTAAGCAGACCACTCTTACCCAGTCCAAAGATCAGGGCTTGATCCATCACCGTTTTTCAGCTCACTGCACCATCCCAGCTCAGAACTTGGCTATATGCAAATTAGTCTGACCCTGGCCCAGTGCATCATGGGAACAGGGCAGACCAAACGTGGTGGCCCCTGGACCCCTGGAGCTTCACTGCCTGCCCTGCGCCCGCTGCTGTGGCTTGCTGGAACTGGGATTGACTCCCGTATGGGCTGCAATGTTGATGTGTCACATGCGACTGCAGAGCTAGTTACTAGTCTGTCCCTATCCCATGAACTCGTGTGTTATACCCTTGTTTCCACGCGGTGGTGCTGACTTCGGACCTGCTCTCATACAGTGTGGCTATAGGCATACCACCACTGCTCACGATTATTGTTGCCTATCTTCTGCAAGTGCCTTGCCGGCGCGGAGAGCGACTGGTGACCTGTGCCCCCCCATGGAGCGGCTTTCGGTTACTGGAGGTGCTGCATCAGACATCGGTTGGCACGGAGTACACAGGCGGAGGGCTACCTGCGTGAGGGTGTGTCCACTGTTGAGGCCATAGTATCCCTCGGTCGAGACTCGGCTACGCAGCGGCGGTAGGGCACGGGGTGGCGGAGAGACCAAGACCGGACGCCAGCATGGTGCGCCCCGAGAACCGTCAAACGAAACTGAGCTTTGACTGCGCCAAAAAAGGCACAAAATCAGTGCCTGCTGATCCTGGACCGAGCGATACCAACTCGAGAGCAGTCCCCTCTCCCACTAAAGAACTTGATCTACACAGTCTGTTCCAAGAGATGAGGCAGGGGTTCGCCACTGTGGTGGAAAAGGTGGACGGCGTGACCTCTAGACTTGACGCCCTGGTCCACAAGGTAGACCGTCATGAGGAACGGATAACGGCTATGGAGCAGCGCATCTCTGATAATGACGATATCACCTCGTCCCACACCACGCAATTGGCCCGAATGGACAACCTGCTCAGAGTCATAGCGGCCAAGAATGAGGATTTGGAGGCCCGTAGCCGACGCAACAACATACGCGTCACGGGCATTCCGGAATCCACAGACACAGGCAGAATGGAACTCTATGTTGAGAAGCTCCTCAAAGGCTCGATAGGAGAGGATGCTTTTTCGCCTCAATTTATCATCGAGAGGGCACACCGATCATTAGCGCCTGTTCCCAAGCCGGGACTGCCGCCTAGACCAATCATTGCTAAACTATTGAATTATCGTGATCGCGACACCGCGCTGAGGGCGGCCCGGACCCAGCGAACCCTGCAATACAATGGTGTTACTTTCTCCATATATCCGGACTTCACCCCCCTGGTGCAGGAAGAGAGACGCAAGTTCATCCCTGTGAAGAAGAAACTGCGGGAAGCTCAATTGGACCATGCCTTACTCTACCTGGCGAAGCTGCGGATCACACATCAGGGAAAACAACGCTTCTTTACGAATCCTCAAAAAGTGGAAGATTTCCTAAAAACGATCCGTAAGACCCGAAGGGGAGAACGCAACGTTGAGGCAGACCTGGAGGACGATGACCCATCCTTGGCTGCGGATGAACACTGATCACTTGCATTCACTGGACTACTTGTGACTTTGCATTGCTACTCTCTGGTCCTTGCTTCGGGTGTGTGAGATGCAGTGAACCTGCACGGCAGAACTGTGGTGAATCATCTCTCCTGTGGTAACGTACCCCAAGGACCACTTTCCTGGCCCTGGCCTCCGCCAAGGGCGGTACAGTTTCGGAGGCCATTGACGAGTGTAGTGGCTGTGCGACCTTGATGTTGTTTCCATATCGGGTGTCCCCCATACAAAATGTTACGTTGTTGAAGTTGAGGGGAGGGGGGGATGGAGGGAGGAGATGAGGATGGGAACTGATGGCTGCTGGCATGTTTGGGATGCTGTAGTGGGAGGGGGGGTGGGTCGTGTTGGGGAAGTATGATATACACGTGGAATGTTTGCTCGAGACACTAAATGCTATATTACACTGATTCGTCTGAATGGCCCGGTCATTGCAGCTTTACGACTGACAGGGGGGAATGCCTCAAAACTCCATTATCTATGGCGGTCTTAGGGACTGATGCTCAATTAAATTGCATGTCATGGAATGTTAGAGGGCTTAATAATACCAAAAAATGTCGTAATGTGATTGCATATCTTAACAGACACAGTGTTCATATTGCCATGCTGCAGGAAACTCACTTGTCACCACAGGTGCGTGCCACCTGTGCAAACAAATGGGCCGGAATTCGTACATTCTCCTCTTACTCTACATACGCGAGGGGAGTCACCATCCTCCTTAGACGCAATGTGCCATTCCAGAAATGCGGGGACCTGACAGATAGTGAAGGACGCTACGCCTTACTATGGGGGCGACTGGGTCGGGACACAGTTACATTTGTTAATTGTTATGCTCCTAACAGGAAACCACTTTAAGTTTTGAGGAGGAACCATCTATTTCAAATGTTATTCCATTTAACATTTAATGTTTAAATATTTTTAAACATTACTTCTTGGTCCAATTTGGTTTGTTTTTGCAAATATGCATATATGACTATATTCAATAAAACATTCATAATGATAAGGTGGACATTAAGGAAACTATCCATAAATAAGGTAGTAGGCACCATTATATCTTGAACACAGCCCACACAACATGCATTGCACACATGGCTTCAACTTTGATCATCTCCTTCAGTTTTAAAATAATTTTTTTGCAAATCATCTCATTAATACTATCTCATAGATGCCTTAATCATCTCAATAATTTAACAATAGATGAGAGAAAGGACTGCTATTGCATCCTATTATGTTGTGCTACTGGATCTAATTGATATCTATATCGCAACGTCATGGACTTGACTATCTCATTAACACTGTTTCATATATGCCTTAATCATCTCAACAATTCATAACAATAGAGAGAAAGGACTGCTATTGCATCCTACTATGTTAAGGTACTGGATTTAACTTAGATCTAAATCGCAACGTCGTGGACTTGTCCTCTTTCTATTCTTATTATAAATAACTGAATTGTCCTCATTATTCATAGCCGATATATTACTTTGTTTATCTGTCTTTGTAGTTTTTCTTTCACTCCCTCCAACATGGTGATTTGTTCACTTTATTTAAACTATACCGGTAGTCTAATTTAATTACTGATTTGTTCACTGCATTGGTAGTTTAATTTAATTTCTGATTTTTCGACAGTACAATTAGGTATACGTCCAGCATTATTTGTTGAAATCATATGATCACTCAGTAGATGGCAATCTTTGATGTTCACAAGCAAGACGCTTCAGTTTGGTTCAAATAAGATTGTAGGTTCCGCTCCTCTATTTCACCATATCACCTCACTTTATTTTTGGTTTTACTACCCGTATCCTCTTTCCATTTCGGCTATTTCTACTGGTACTTCCGGGTTTCCGGTCGATATCGAGAAGTCCTTCTTCTATTTTCATTATCTTATCCTGAAACCACTACCAGTTCATGCAATACATAAAGCATTCACGCTCCCCGAGACGTTTGCTTGCATCCAGCGTCCCTGTTTGTTGGCGGTCGGCCCAAGCCGTGTTTTCGTGCTACCAGGAGCTTTAAACATTTTTCATCAAAACCACGGGTAAGTGATAGCGAAACAAATATCCAAGAAATCACTCCTACGGTTAAATTGAAACCTCGTGTTAGAATACATACAAGTATATGTGCTTTAAATAATTTGTAGATATTTGCCCCAATAATCTGTAGACACTGTGGCATAACTACATTTCACAATATTTGACACAATTATTGTGTTTTGTACAGCTTTATTATGCACGCTATAAACATAGCACACTCGCCTATGGTAACATACATTAAATACCTATAATGCGTTTAATTGTTCATTGTCCGAATGTATTGTTAGAAAATATGTCTGCACCAAGAGGGGCTATGCCACATCCTCCCTGTGAACATACTGCTCATTTTAATGAAATCAAACTTTGGGTATATTCGTTTTCAGCCATAATGTGTAGAACTATTCATCCCTCTAGTACGTTATTCTAACATACTGCTCATTTTAATCAAATCAAACGCTTCGTTTATTCGTATATTCGTTTTCAGCCATAACGTGTAGAATTGTTCATCCATCTAGTGCGCTACTCTAACACACTTATGATCAATAATATCTGTTATATATACCTTATTTACAGATAAAAAAGATATGGTCATAGTCTCAACTATACAGACTTTTGCTCCTGGGAAACTACTTTCAGCTTACTTTTAGGTAATTGTTAACTATAATTCTTGTCGAATTAAAGTTTTCCATGCCCCAATAAATGTATGAATGATACATCCTTATTTATAATCTATTCCCAGATGATCAACCATTTTTCGCATTTAACATCTGTTATCATCTTCCACTACCGGATGTAAATTCTACAGGTGGAGGTAAATACATATTGCAATTATTTCTTCATTAGCTGCAATATATTCTAAGCTATATACTCAATGGCCCCCTTTTTTCTATCTTTAGATAGTTAACCATTTCCAGTAACATTTCCACCGCCATTTTGTCCTCTGCTTGAAGTGAAACATTATTTTGGAGGTAACTATATACTGAAATGTATCTTTTTGAGATTTAATTAGTCCAAAAATTGCAAATATACCGGCTTCTTGATTGTTTATCTTCTTTATTTTTGCTTTAACAGATATCATTATAAACTACAATCCAAATTAGAATCGCTCCCATTACCTCTCTGGGACCAAAATATCAGATACCCTATAGGATTATATTTCGTCAATTTTAAGGTAACTAAATCACATTCTCTATCTGTTTTTGTCCCTATTCTTATAAGATAACTACTATTGGAAAGATTTGCCTATTTCTAGAAAATTACAAATTTTACTACCTGTACAGATAAAGTTTATCTATACAGAACTTCATTTCTGTTAGCCCAGTGCCCAGAAAGGCTACCTGAACTATTGGCAAAAAACCCTGTTATATTTATATTCATAGATTTCAAGAAGCTGTTTTCCGACTGACTTATTAAACCCGCCACATTCAAACCTGAGTCACTTACTCTCTGAAATTCTGTAAGTATTTCCCAGTAAGTCTATGTTTTATTTCTTACTTGGAGTATCAATTTGGTAATCACTCAATTAGATTGTCATCATCCGGTTAAGCTACATCATCTGATCCTAAACTGTATTAATTTGGAGATATTTAACTTAATTGCATCATATCCTAAATAGCTGCTATTATACTACTAAAGTTATATAATCTCACTGTCCAACTCTAAGCATGTCAAAAGTCCATACCACATTTTCACATTAGGATTCTCTGCATGAAGTAAGTGGTTTGTTTTTCAAAGTCCTGCAACAATCAAAGAATGTTTGCTCTGCTCTCAGTATACAAAAAAATTCAGAAAATGTCAAAATAGCTATGCTTTACTAAGGTCAATTAAGAATTTAAAACCAAAAAATGTGTCTTTTGATGTTAATAGACATATCAAGTATAGAAAGCTATAGGTTGGTTATAAATATGACCAATATTAAGGAGAGTGGTAATACCTGCTATGTATAATCTTTTTCTTTCTACTTTTCATGTTCCTGCAATTTACAAAAATTTGATGAAATACATATGTATGTGAAACTGACACTTTGATAAAAAGATCTAACTTTGCTGCCCTAAAATGCAATGCTAGAAAATTAAATAGTTTGCAAATTTGTTTCTAGTCCACTGTATATAGTATGTTTGTTTCTGTAAACTTATTTATGTATGTCTTTCTACTACTTATAGAACAATAGACGGTCACCTGAAGAAGGCTCAAGAGACGAAACGCGCGTAGTGGTGTCTACCGCTTTGCCTTCAACATTCTACACCAGTTTCATGTCTATTGATTTTGTATCTCTTCTTATGTAATTTTAACTGAATACTATATAATAAAAAACAATCACCCCCCAAAAAAAATAAGATAAAGAAAAAAAGCATATAAAAGTCAATATTTATACATTAATTTTTTTTAAAAAAAAATAATAATAATAAAGTTATATCAGAAATATCTAATGCTTATTGGTTTTATATACAGTTGGACTTTACACATCATATATATATGTGGTATATAATACCTTTAGTTCCACTTTAGAAAATAGTAAAATAATTTGTTTCATCCAATTTGTCACTTGGCTATAGACCTTTCCTAATCCTACTTTTTCCCTATGTATAGCAAGTGCAACAGTACTATATAGGGGTCCCCTTTTTCCAAATATATGCTCCTAACATTGACATGCCTGCTTTCTTCACCACACTTTGGGGCAAGATCGTGGACGTGGGATCCTGCCATATTGTCTGGGGAGGGGACTTCAACTTGGCTTTAGCGCCTCACCTGGATAGAGCGGACACGGCGAATCACTACAAACCTAGGGCAAGAGAGGCATTGGAGAGCATTATCGCTGAGGGTACACTGGTAGACACGTGGCGACACCTGCACCTGACCAGGAGAGAGGGTACACACTTCACACCACAGACGGGCACATGGACACGATTAGACTACTTCCTTGTCAACAAAGATCACTCCGGAGGTTCTGGGGGTTAGGCACTTGCCGAGAACATATTCAGATCACAGCCCTGTCCTGATGCACGCACGCACTCCCGGTTGGGATAACCCTAGACCTCAATGGAGATTACAACCGGCGGCACGATTAGACAGCTTGTTCCGTACAGAACTGGGAGAGGAAATAGCAGACTTCTTTCCCAAGAACAAGGGGTCAGTGGATTCGGTCGAACACATCTGGGAGGCCTTCAAGGTCACCATCAGAGGCTATTGCATAGCTAAAAGCTTTGGGGTCCTGCGGGATATACAGACCACTATCCACACACGGAACTCAGAGCATTGGAGCTCCGAATGGTAGAGAGTGACGATCCTGATATACATGCAAAATTCCGGGACACATTATCAAAATATGAGGAGGAGGCTGGCAGGGAGGCTAGATTCAGGGGGAAACATTGGCAGGCCAGAAGGTATTGCAAGGGAGATAGGCCGGGGAACTCTCTAGCGATTTTAACGCTTCCCCATGTGACCACAACACCATACTGGAACTCACCGACGACCAAGGGCACACGATCAGGGACTCAGATGCACTGTTAGATGCCTTCACTTCTCACTATCACTCTCTTTACACTACCAATGCCATGGCTGATATATCTTATGCAGATTTCCTGGGTGATGTCGCACTCTGCTGGCTCAGCGATAGGGATAGAGCCTTCCTGGCGGCCCCCTTCGAGCTGGATGAAATCCGTGAGGCCATCATGTCACTTAAGAACGGCAAGGCGCCTGGCTTGGATGGCATACCCGCCGAATTTTATTAAACCTACATCGATATCATGGCCCCGGTCCTCCGAGAGGTCTACGAGGAATCGCTCGCTGACGGTATCCTACCTAGCTCTATGCGAGAGGTAGGCATACATTCGCTCTTAAAGCCTGACAAGGTACCTAGCTCGTGTAGTTCATATCGCCCACTTTCCCTCTTAAACTGCGACATTAAGATCCTCGCAAAGGTCCTGGCCACTAGACTTTCACTACTTATGACCAGAATTGTGTTGCCTGATCAATCTGGGTTTGTGTGTCCGGTCGATCCACCTGTCATAATCTGCGCACCTTGTGCTCGCTGCTTCGCACGGTTCACCCGGATCTCCCAGTTGCAGCTATTTTCTTAGACGCCACCAAGGCATTCGACTCGGTTAAATGGCCCTACTTGTTTACGGTTCTGTCGAGCATGGGGTTCCCCAAACATTTCATCTCCTGGGTCCAACTCCTCTACACTCAGGCCACGGCAAAGGTCCTCATCAACGGGCGTTTATCTCAGTCCATTGACATTACCAGGGGAACGCGGCAAGGGTGCCCTCTATCCCACCTTCTGTTTGCGATTGCGGTAGAACCGCTGGCCTGTAGGCTTCGCCAGCTGCATAGAGAGGGCGCAGTACAATGCCTCCAGCGACAAATTGATGTGTCATTGTACGCTGATGACATCACACTCTATGTCAAGAACCCTGACCAGCACCTTAACCCACTATTGAGAGAAATCGTAGTATTCGGCGGGATGTCAGGAATACACATTAATTGGTCCAAGTCGCAGTTCTTTCCTCTCACCGATGCGGTCACGACCTTCCCCCTGGACTACCCACTTGAGTGGTGTCGAACGGATCTACTGTACCTTGGCATACAGATATCCCGCGATAGAGATGAGACGCTCCGCTCCAATTACGGCGTGGCAGTCACAAAACTCACCGCTGCAATAGATCGTTGGGTCACCCTTCCGCTTTCCATGGCTGGTAGAGCGTCCCTTATTAAAATGGTGGTTCTGCCTAGATTTCTTTACCTCTTTCTCAATATCCCATACCACCCGGGTGCCTTCTTCATCAAAACCTTGAAATCGGAACTCTGTCGGCTATTCTGGGGAGGCAAGAGTCCACGGTTGAAATGGACCACGCTGACCCAGCCCTACGATTCTGGAGGCTTCGATGTGCCTGACCTCGAGGCTTATTACATGTGCGCGCAGGCGCATTATGCATATCACTGGCTGGTCCCCACACCCTCATGCCACAGTTAGCGGTGGAGGACTGGATTGTGCACCCTGCTCTGCTCAATGGCCTGCTCCACTGCCCAGAAGCGTTAATTCAAATGCCAAATACCTCTGTTTCTTGCACTCTAGATGCGTGGCGCCGTGTGGCCAAGAGACTGTCCTGCTGTCTCCCATACTCTCCTAAACTACCACTGACATTCCACCCTGACCTTGGTCTGTTGCAGTAACGCGGCTTTAGGTTGCTTTGCGAACGGCTGCAGATCACCTACTGGGGTGACCTTTTAGCCAATAGGAAATTCAAATCCACAGAGGAGTTCTTTGCCTCCCACGATCGCAGCCCGCTTGATATATTTTACTACCTACGCCAAGGGATGAAGGACATTCTACCTGAGTTCCCTGAGGAACCCGAGCTCCTTCTACCACTCCATTTCTTGCTATGTTCGCAAGAAGGGACGTACTTGGACTCTGGCTTGTATCGCCAACTCAGATCGGTTGTCATGTCGCCTGAGGCGGGTGCTCTGGCACATTGGAATACTGACCTTGCGACCACGCTCACCGATGACCAATGGCGATACTGTTGCGCCCTCACGGCTCGAATATCGGCCAGCAGTAGACTTAAGATAATACACTACAAATTCTTACAAAGGCTATATTACACACCAATGAAAAAACATAGATTTCATCTAGCCGACAATGACAGATGCGAACGCTGCAACGCCCAACACGCAGGCTTTCTACATCTGGCCTGGGAATGTCCTCCTGTTCATACATACTGGCAGCAAGTGACCGATGCGCTTACAGCGATGACCAAAGTAACCATTGCTGGGGAACCGCTCCTCACGTTACTTGGACACACGCCGCACATCCCAAAAACCTGCAGGAAATTTGTCGACACTGCACTGCTCTTGGCAAAGCATTGTGTAGCCTGTCGCTGGGGTGGAGGCAGAGCACCTAAATTTAAGGACTGGATGGCAGATATGACCTACTGTCAGGAACAACATGTCACCTTTGCTGAATTGATAACGATCTTTAGCCGCCCAAAGGATATCTGGGGCCCGCTGATCAGCTATCTGCTGGCCCAGGCGGATGATGGTGATATTTCTGAGGAAAGCCACGTCAATGATTAGCTACACTGACATCACTTGGGGCTGGGGACCTTGCTCACTGATGCACTTAAGATTCATATCTTCTACCCCACTGCACTGCCACGCACGTTCATCTGCGGGGAACCACCTTATACATAACTACATCGCATGCTTCTATTGCGACACTGTACAGGCAGATATCACCGCTAGGCCCTTGCCCACTAGATAGACCCCGCTGCCCTGCTCATTCCATGCACCCTTAACACCACACTTGGTGATCCCTTGGGACACTACACATGACCCCTGCCCTTCAGACGACCACCTGACATCGTGACAGCTGACATCTCACTGTATAGCAATGAATGACCTATATGCCGTAACCTACTTTACTGATTTCGAGCTCTGTATTCGCATGTGTCTACGATACCTCGCCGTTTTTGTTCAACGTTGGGGATTGGGATGGAGGGAAAAAAACATGAAAAACCTGTTCTGCTGCAATGAATCCTCTCTTTTTTCTTTGCACAAGTTATCAGGCACTTATTGAAAAACGATATTTTAGGCCACCGGGCCTCCTGGATGCCGGTTATGCGGCTGTGTTACATTAATAAGACCTTTCATGTTGATTTGCACTTAGCGCTGCCGGCCTCCGGGTTGTAGGCACCTGAAGCAGTGTACTGTGCATACTATACAATAAAGCAGTTTGAACACCAAAAAAAAAAAAAAATCTTATTGGTTGTTATAGTTGGCTGGGTGACATCAGCTGGCGTCCATGCAAATGAGAGTAACGCATGATCTGACCATGGAATGAATTGTGACTCCTTCCACTGCATGTCCGCAAGATTGGTATAAAAATGGTCAATAAGATGGCCTGCAGAGTGAGTGGGTCCCTCCACAATTTGTTTCAACTCTAAGGTCCCCAATCCATCCAAAAGATTTTGAAAGGCAAGGGCTTCAGGTACATCGATATGAATATTAAAATCCCCGATAATAGAGAAATTAGAGGAAGTACTACTGAGATGAGTAATTTTATCAAGGTGAGCATTGCATAAACTATTGTGGGATCCTGGTGGACGATACAGTAAGATACCCGAAAGTGTGCAGGTCGGGGAGAAGGAGATAGCAAATTCCAGACTTTCGCATTCCGATAGCAGGTTATCAAAAGTACGGCACTTGAATGAATTCTTACAAATGATTCTTATACCTCCGCCCCAGCCTTTTGAACAATCGCGCCTGCTCCTCACGTAACCTAGGGGCAAGGCCTTAACTATATCCGGGCCTGAGACCTCTGAGAGCCAGGTCTCGGTAAGAAATAGAACATCCGGACTCTGTTCCTCTAGCAGCAGGCGGATTTCGACGCTATGTTTCGGCATCGAACAACAGTTCGGAAGCATTAGGGAGTAGGTTTTCAAATTGCCAGTAGATAAAAGGAGGGGACCCTCCTGCCTGTCTCCACAATGCGGACAGGGAATCAGAGGCCCACTTGATGGAGTTATAAGTGGGCAGGGCTGACCCCTGACATACCTCAGGGCCAACAGTTGTTCCATACCGTATATCAGATCCTCTCCTCTCCTGATGTTTATCCCCCCTAGCCCCTGGTCCGGTCCTGTCCTGTCACGGACGGGCACAGACGGGCTTTCCTTAGCCTACCTCCTTCCCCACCCCAGAACGCTGACCTGCCTCCACCCAATATGGCCGCCTCCGCATCCCAACACCACTCCGCTACCAAGTCGGCTGAGAGAGGTCACACTTGTTCAAATATACGGCGCAAATAAACTAAACGCGTGCAGTTTAAAAACAAGGACTGTACAATTTTTAATTCAATTGTGCAGCGTGACAACAAAATTAAAACATTGTTACATGTAGCAACACAGCTTTACGATTTTAAAAGGACGAGCCCACTCCCGGCTTCCGCCTCAGGAGTGGGATGTTATGCAAGGGTCTAAAGGTAGCTAAATGCGCTACCCATGATAGACAGCCCAGAAAAGCAATGGCAAATCATGAAATAAATGTGAAAGACAATAGCTGAAGGTGGCCGACTCAAAGCCACTCTCACTCCTTTATACCTTCTTATTGTCCCCTTTAAAAATGAACATCTTAGGCCTTCCAGACGATTGAAGTCGTCTGGAGCAAGACCTAAGAAAAACACAAACCGCTGACAACACCAGTACACCCGACTGCACTAAGAGGTTGAAGAGCTATACCAAAACGGCAAAAATAGCATACCCACAATAAAAACATACAACTACCTTCAGATCAATCACCTTTGATGAGGAGTTGATGCATATATTTATTTTTAACACAAAAAAACTTATAGTATTTGTTCTCAGTAAAGAAAGCATTGTTAACAGTAACATATCAGCGCGCCAACCTCAAGATCCGTTTCCAACAAAGTATGTATATACGGATCAATGTTATTCATTTCCAAACAGACTCGTCTGTACTATTCTAGTACTCACAGTGCCCTTCTTCGCAAGTTGAATGCCTCAGGGAGTTCATCAGGCTGTTGGGGTATAATACCTAGTCTTCAAATCTAAAGTAGGCCTTCCCTATTTCCCACCCCTCACCAAATTTCTGGGAGCTGATCCTATTTTCAAATACTAGGTCTTCAGCTATTCCACCGTGCCTGCATTGGGAAGCTCTCAATCCGCCAGTCCTGTGCAATATCACGTTTGACAATCATGCCCTAGGGAGCAGAGTGTGTGCTTAATCCTGGGTAGGTCAACATCATTCAGGATACCAAAGAGAGTCGAGTCTTTGTTATATTGGTGTCCAAGATCTTTGACAGTTCACTATTTCATTTCAATACACATACGATCCCATATAGTGTGTAGAGGAAACCTTTGTACATACTATATGGGAGCGTTGGACCCTCCAGGTGAATACACACCAATTAAAGTAGCTATCACCCACGGCCAGATATATTTTCAAGTAATTGCTCGTATTGAAATATGGACCATTTAAGATCTTTGGCTGCGTGCCCTGCAGGCAGCCATTATTGCCTCTTCCTTTGAGTGCATCAGAGCCTCTTGCCATTGGACATTAAGTGGCCCTACGTCTTTTTACACATGAGTTTCCAAGCTGGTGCAAGCAGTACGTTGTCATTTTCTAGGCACTCATTTGGCAGATATTGCTCTTCGAGTCAATGTCACAGATATCACTCTACATTCCATGAGCTTGCCTCCAGCAGATGCGGCCGCTCTGTTGTGAACTAAGTCAGCGCATGTTGTAATTGGAAGTACAAACATTTCTACGAGGGAAGCATCTTGAATTCTACCTGCATAAGATGAAAAATCATAAGGTCAGACTGTGTAAACATCTCCCAATTTAGTTATAGCCATTGGCATTTCGCCCCTGTAAGCCCTTCAATTTGGGTACTGTTCTCATCTATAAAGGTGTCTCCTTTGTAATCAAAGCACACCAACAAATAAAAGTTGTGCCTTTTGCTATTTCTGTGGAGCGTCCCGGTCACCACTAAAATGTAGGTTTCATCTTTTCCCATAAGGTAATGTAAATACATGTCTCTTGTCACAGCCATCCCTTCTAGACTACTGAGGGGGTCTTCTGTCAACGCACCCGCCCAGTCATCAATAGCCAGAAGTTGGAAGGCCCATAAGGCAGCCTCACATAAGGCAATGAGATGTTCCCATTCTAAACCGTACTGTATAGAGCAGCCATTGATGATCTTGACGGCTCTCCATTCCATGGTAATACCCAGATTTCTGCTTAAAGGTTTTGAAAAAGGGCATCTGGAATAAGGTAGAGGGGGCTTTAGAGTATGTACAAATAAATAGGTGCAGTATGTACAAATATAATTTTGAAGTCGGGGCGGGGGTAGCCTGTTCACCCTTACTGCTGCAGTTGCACCTATGTACAGGAGACCCACCCAAGCTCTAAAAGACCGTCCAACATTTTCCAAGGCTTGATTAAAGTATTCATGATCTAAGTAATCAAAATAATTCTTGGTGCCAAGGGCCAAATAGCCAATGGCTCCTTCATGGTTTCGATTTTACCTAGCCAGTTATGCATCCTGTGCAAGTTGAAAGTTGTTGCTCTATGGGGCATAAAACCATCTGCTCCTCGTGGATCGATCGGGTAATGACTGCAGTCGCCCGTGTCAACAATTAGGTTAATACTTTTATTTCAATATTAAAAAGTGATCTTGTTTGATACCAGAGGCAGTCAGTTGCGGGGTCGATGAGTAAACACTTTTTTAAACACAATTATTCAACGAACTGTTCAACCACTTCGTGACAAACAAAACTGCAAATGAGGCCGAGGAAAGGAAAGATTGGCACCATGGTTGCACCCCTGTTAAAAATGATACAAGGCAGAGTGCCACCAAAACAAGCACTGATAAACAGGTGAGCGTGCCAACACAGTCTGTCCCTTATCGCTTAACAGATGGGCCTGAGTGCCCGAGATTAGGGCGGGTTTGGGAGCATGTCAAATTGAGGCTTTCAGTCATGCTACATCAGCAGATTTCGCAGCAGAACACTTTGCTGTGGTCGTAGTACTAATAAGTATATGCAGCGGTGCAGCGTAACATGCCCACTGCTGAGAGGGCTATTGACTCAAGTGGTTCATGATACCCCAGCAAACTTTGTAATAAATAGTAAATTACACTCTGCACTTCGATTATGCCACAAGATTTTTTCATGTGAATTCGTTTTCAAAAAAGATATTCAACCAATACCAGGATGCACAGAGTTACATTTGTGAAGTAAGGGGAAGTCACAGTGAAGTTTCCTGGTCACTGGTAAAGAGTTGTTCCCACACGTAAAGTAATTGTAATATTGTAATGTGAAATGTGGGGCACTAAACATTATTTTTCTCATATTAAAGTCAAGGTACGATGCTAAACACATGAAATTAGAGCGTTGCACTGTAGATTAGAGAAGCTACTCTTATTAGTACAAATGTGCTAATTAACTTTATTTGCCCACTTTTATTTTTCCCATACAGATTTACCATGGTAAGTATTATATATTTACTAAAAATCCAAATGCTACAGGGACCTTATAGTTCCATTCAGATTTTACACACATAAAACCATATAAATTCAGAAGTCATAGTGATCAAGAAACTAAAACGTGTGCCCTAAGGTAACTATAACTCAAGCCCCCACCATGCACAGGTACTTGTCATGTTATGGCAGTGGCCATTGGTTTGGCTATAGTGGAATGAGTACGCAAGCTTTCTGGGGGCTGCTTCTTCACTAGTGTGTAGCAAATCGTTATGTAGAGAATACTCCAGAAAGATGGCCCGTTTTTGCACTGCATGGCCGCCTTTGCTCTGGAAAACCCCAGAAAGAATTAATTAATTAATATAAAATTTATAGAGCGCTAACTTAGCCCAAGGGCGTAAAGGCGCTATCAGCAGAACAATATGCAAGCAGGAGAAGACACACTCAGACAAACATCTAAGGAAACAGCGAGGTCTTTAAAACATTTCAAAAAAGTGTGTGTGATCGTTGACCCGAAATGTCATTAGGGAGGGAGTTCCACAATTTGGCCGCGGCAATTGAAAAGGCCCTCACGCACAATCTCACCCTATTAAACCTAGGAACAGTGAGGAGATGTTTGTTTCCTAGTGGGAGCATAGTGTTGAAATAAGGCTTTAATGCCATCAGGACCCAGGCCATAGTAAGCATTGTGAGTGAGGCAAAGGGTTTTGAACCTAATTCTGCGGTCCATGGGGAGCCAATGCAAAGAAAGAAGAGAAGCCGAGACTGAGTGGTATTTAGGCAGGTCCATCACCAGCCTTACAGCAGCGTTCTGCATCATCTGCAGGCGGCGCAACAGTCCCTAGTTAATGCCCAAATAAAGGGCATTACAATAGTCCAATCTGGACAATATTGGCACAATGACCACTTGTTTGCGTGAGGCAAATTAAAGAAACTGCAAAATCTTCCTTATAAGCCGGATTAGCCCAAAACAGGTAGCCACCGACCTGCTAATCTGCAAATTCAAAGAAAGGGAATTGTCCACCAAAACGCCCACGTTTTTTCCATGGAAGACAGGACATCATGACAGGGAGGACTAAGTTAAAGTCCCACTGAGGCACCACAAAGGTTTTTGGTGGAAACAAATGTTGCAAACTTTTCAAATCTCTCATCACAAGTGATTTGAATAATGAAGGCTGACCCAGCAACCGCAAAAAGCCTGAAAGAGCTGACAAATAGCTCTTCACAGTTAACTAAATCTTAGCACACATGGGTTAAGAATCTAAACCCTGTAGACCTGGGCCCTAGACTCCAGGACACGCAACAGTCCCAACCGCTGGTGTACACTGATCTTGTGAAGGGGTGCCTTGCTGCCAAGATGACATCAGGGACCTCAGGGGGAAGGTCGCAGGAGACCAACTACTTCTACTCAATATACAGGAAAGATGATGCTAATTATACAGGCCTGGGGCAGTTCCCTGTCCTGCTGCCACCACAGAAGAACTTCCAAAAGCGCTTGATGAGAAAACAGATGCAAATGCCCAGGTGTCTCTGGGTACTACACTTTCCTGGCCCAATCCAGTGCCACTTGGAAGACTTGGGCCTAATCTTTCCTGATCTTCAGAACTCGTGGCAGGAGATGCAGGAAGGCATACAGGAGTCTCCATCACCACTCTAGATGGAAATCATCTCTGAGAGAGCTGCTTTGAGAACTCCAGGGTGCAAAAGTGCTGACATTTAGCATTCTCAGCAGTGGCAAAAAGATCTAGTTGGGGTTCTCCCCATAGCTGAAAGATGCCTGGCGCCACATCTTGCTGCAGCTGCCAGTCCTAATCCACTAGGCACCTGCGGAGGCGTTAGTCTGCCCTGTTGTTTCAAGATTCCACCATGTGGTTCACTACAAAATTAATTTCATAGAGTTCTAGCCACTTTCAGAAAACAATGTCTCCTGGCACAGTGCTGAAGATTCCACCTTGCCCTGATTGTTGCCTTACCACATGGCTGTGGTGTTCACTACAAGCATCTAAAACATCTTGTTTTGTCTTCACAGTCAGGCAAATCTCCCACAACAACAAATTGATGTGAAATTGAGTCTCAGGCGGAGGCCAGAGGCCTCTGTTCTCCACCTTTCCCAAATGGCATCCCCAACACAGTAGTGGGCACTTCCATGACCACCATCAGCTCTAGGATAAGTGAGAAGATGTGCCTGCCGCTGACCCAATCGTAGTGCAGTAGCCACTAGTGTAGATCTTTGGCAGGCACTTCTGAAATCTGGATACAGTTTGAAAGATTTTCCTGATGAGGTGCCCACTGGGATTGAAGGTCCAGCACTACAGAGGCCAAATGTACACCTAGTGTGTTGGCTAGCAGGATCCAGGAGGCTAACACCGCCAAGAGCCGCAGAGACTTCCATACTGAGATCTAGGATCAATGCCAAAATGTCTGAATCAGCGCTTGAATGTCTTGGATTCTTGGCTCCTGGGTGAAGACACAAAACCGAACAGCGTCTAGATTAGCCCCGATGAAGATGGGCATCTTTGAAGGAGTCGGGTGGGACTTCAGCACATTGGTCATGAGCCCCAATGATGTTAGAAGGTTCAACATTGTCTGGAGGTGGTTGATGACTGCCTGAGGCAAGCCCGCCTTCAACAGCCAGCCGTCAAGGTAGGAGAAAGACTGGCTGGCACTTGGTTCTCTGAAGGTGTGCTGCAGCCACAATCATCACTCCAGAGGGGCAGTGGAAAAGCCACAGCGGAGAATTGAACTGAAAATGCTCCTGGCCTACCGTGAACCACTGGTAGCATCTGTGGGGTCTGTAGGACATAGATGTGGATATAAGCATCCTGCAGGTCTGACATCACCATCCAGTCTCCAGAGTCGAGGGCAGACAGGACATGGGCTAGCGTCATCCACAAGAAGGCATTTAGAGAGTGAAATTCTAAAAAATGACAAAGGAATCCATATTTCTTTGGCACAAGGAAGTAGCGGGAGTAGCACACAGTTCTTACCTTCGAGGCAGGACAGCCCTATGTGGTCCTTTGGCCAAAAAGGGCCTGCACTTACTGCCATAAAACTGACAAAAGGCCCTCCATCAACTGCCCTGAAGCCGGTGGTAGGTGCAGTGTGGTACAAAGGAAAGGACGGGCATAGCCTGCCTGGACAATTCGTAAGACCCACTTTTCTGTTGTGATGGCATACCTTCCTTGGAGTAATTTTCAGAGAGGACTCCAACAGGGTGGCTGTAGGCCAGCAAGGACGCTCTGAAGCATTTTGAGGCTGCTGGAAAGGCGGAGGAGTGAGTTTCATGTTGTTCCTCTTGTCCTGGTTGCCTCTGAAAACCGAGGCCTCTGCCACAAAAGGGCTGAATGGCCTGCCGAGCTGGAAGCAGGGTAAGAAGATGAGTGCACAATTCTGAATAAAAGAGAGGCTTGAAAGCACACATTTACCTCATTTATTATAACCAACATTTTTTATCTGACAAAAAATATTTTCTATTTCCATCAGAAAATATTTAAATTTTCTCTCCCTAAACATTTGCTTACAATCTTGGAGGCACAATATTATACCTCCATAACAGTGACCAGTTCATGATATATTAAGACATTCGTGGCAACATGTTGTCTACCCATGCATACTAGTGTAGTGGCCCACCAGTAACATATGTAGGCCTTACTGCCAACATTGTGTCTTTAACTGCACGATAATGTCCAATCCATGACTTATTGTGGGAGTTTTGGGGAACGTTCTTGTTATCCTTGAAGTAACAAAGGCTGATCATTGAATTACTGCGGCCATTTTCGATCTAAATCTGGCTATTCCTCTCAAAATGATGGTGAAACCCATTGCTCTATAGTGGAAATGTGACGATGATATGAAATGTATATGAGACAGTATATGTTCATGTGCTACATTACTATAAGCAACTCATTGACAAAAATGATTAAGTGGTTTTGGAAATCAAAAATATTTTCAGTAAAAATTAAAATATGCTGTTTCAGGAAAATATTAATTTTTGAACAAATATCACAAGCTTCTTCTGGTTTAGAGAATTAATAAACTTGTATTTAATGGTAACGTGAATCTAGTATCAGAAATTGACAAGCTGACAAACAAATATTAAGAAAATAGATGTAATGCTATTATATTAGTGATACTTCATTATGAGTCCAGGGGAATTATTGAGGATTTGTATTTCTTTGGTACCTGGGGGAACTTCCTGCTTTAACTGGAAGAATCATGGCTTGTGTGAAACTTTCATCAGCCATATTGAAAGAGTTCTGATATCATTACTGCTGCCTGAACACTGAACATGTGTCCCATTGGTCCTTTGATCTTTATTTATTTTTAAGCAGTGGCATTGATTTAAGAGCATATTAAAATGCATCTAGCTCTGATGTCTACAGCCTGGGATTGAGATGTATATACATTTTTATTTGGCTTCATCCTTCCCTGTACAGCCAGTCATACCACTCTACTTTGAAGGGTTGAATGAATAAATATTTTGATAACTGATAGACTCTGAAATAGCACCCAGAAACCAAATACAAAACTAAGCAACTAGCAGCCACGTCACTGGCATAATGTAGAGCAGCACTTCTGGGGAATTCTCTCCCCATTCTCTGTGTAAGATGCAAAGTTTGCTTTCATTTAATAAAGGCTCGAAAACCTGTTTTCATGCATAATAGGTGCCTTTGCAACACAAACACTGATGCTATATTTAGCGGTTACCCCGGGGTTAGAATACATTTCAGGCCACGGTGCACTCCATAAATCTGTATTACACAACGCACTAGCTAAAAGTTGCAATATAACAGGCCATGTCAACTTACATAACAAGATTATTTTAATGGCTTGTAAGACATACAGCTTCTCTAGGCATCCTATGCTTTACCAAAATTATTCAAACGTTTCTTGTAGAGGTTGGATCGAAACACCCTTTCCCTCGAGGGTAGGCAAGGTTTGCCAGGCACATCACAAAGGGAATTTGAATATTCAACTAGTATTCATTTATGGGAAGTCTTTCGTGCATTTGTGGAGGAGACCACCAGGGCAATCAGAAAATGCACAAGGGGTTAGTCTGACAAGTCAGTAAGTGGGACTTTTTGTGCGGCTTATGGACATTTACGGTCAGCTGGTTGGGTTTTACTGTTGTTTTACCTGATATTACCACAAACATTGTACCAGCAACCTCAAATCCATGCAGTCTTCAATTTCAATTTCTTTTGCAGAACCTTACTATAGCATGTGTTTTACCAGTTCGAAACGGTCCCCGTTTGCAAACAAGTACCATTTTTTTTCTTTATAATTCCCTAATGGGGCCACTTTTATGATTGGGCTTTGACCTATTTTCTGTCTCAGTCCAATCCTAGAGGCCACGTCCCAACAAACACCCCTAACAGAGATCAAATTTTGAGAACGGTTATTAAAGCCCCCCCCCCCCCACACACACACACACACACACACACACACACACACACACATCCAAACCCGCTACTCCACCCAACTATTTTCAAAGTTAGTTAGCTGCCACTGCTGGCTTTTACCCATGTCAAATGGACTCTTAATCCGCCTCAGAAGTAAAAATGGGTGGGTCAGACATGTTGTAAAGTAAAGACGCTATAAGGGGGGCACATACGCAATACACCAGGAAGCCACCTTGCTTGTTGAAAACCCCTGCTTTTACATAATCACAGTTTTGTCCTTGTGTACTATGTTCCTTGAGGAAATGCCACTGCCTCAAACACTAATAAAACTGTAAGAATGTACATCACGCGCAGATACATTGGAACTTATTGGCCCTACTGCAGAGCTTTAAGTGGGCCGGATCCTGCCGGTGCTCAGCAACAGCAGTTTTTTTGCTGAGGCCGCCCCCGAAGGGGGCCTCGAGGGCCGGCGCCGTAATGGCCGCCTGCGCCCAAAAAGGAACAGAGCCGGTTTGCGCTGGTCAGCGCCGCCGGGAATCGCCGCAGGGCGAAAAGGCCAAGGCAAGGTCTCTCCTCCCCACCCCAATAACAAAGAGAAGAGGAAAAGGGGGAGGGGGATATAAGGGAACGCTCCCCCTGGGCAGCTCACCTTTTGCATCAGGGAGCTGGGGGAGCGGCACCAACGTTTTTGAGTGGAAGAGGTTTTGGCCTAAACCGTGTAAGGATGCCGTTTTAATTATCCCCATCTACCGTCTTGCCACCGTCGAAGAGTGCCCATCAGAGGAAAGCCGACCCCCGCCGGGGCAGGGAAAGTCAGAACATGTCCGACGGAGGCCGAGGTTGAGAGAGGCAGGCATGACCCCCAGCTCTAAATTGAGAAAGGATCTCGCACAGCAGAAAGTGATCCAAGCTAGAGGATTATGAAGAATTGTCGTGTGCTGCTAGGGGAACCACTGTCTGGCCAGGCAGTGTAAAGGGAATAGCTGAGAGAAGGCTCCCCCGCCTAGGGAGAGAACACCCCTGAGCACAACGTTATAAGGACCAAAAGGTCTGATTCAATGAACATAAAGTAATCAATAGTTCATGTTGAGGATAAAGATCCAGTTATCCATATTTATTTATACATGTAGATGAGAAGAACTCTTTTTGAAGCAAGTATCAACGAATGTAATCCACATGAATGAATTAAGGTATGTTCAATTTCACACATCCCAATGCATTTCGGGCGGAGCCCATCGTCAGGGGATTACTCTACAACAAAAGCAAAAAATCGGGCTGTAATGGCTTGGAATTACAGTAATGCAGTAAACAAAAATCATTCCATATTCAAAAGCGTCATAGTAAAGCAAAAGTGGAAGAGAGAGGGTGGAACCCTGAAACTAGGAAAAATTGTGAATCCCACGAAAAAGTGAGACTAAACATTCAGAATACCCGAGAGTTAGTTAGGTGAAAAAAAGAAGAGTGGAAAACTATCCGGTGTTTAGATATTCATGTGTCCGTGAACATATCCGCGATATGAAAAAATGGAGCGTGAACAGCGAAGAGTACCAGAGAAAGAGACCAAGTGAACGTACAGGTAAAGACAGTAGTGCGGTCCCAGACTGGGTACTTACATGTGCGAAAAGACTACGCGGGGACTCCGCGGAGTTCCGTGACATTCAACAGCGGAGTTGTGAAAGGTCAGGCTTAAAAAACCGGGTTAACAAAAGCTAGACAAAAAGAAAGGACTGAACAAACCTTGGTGAACGAAAGGAAGAGTGAGCGCCATATTGAAAGGTGCAGTGCAGAAGTGAATACTAATAAAGTAGACAGAAAAAGTGAACAAAGAGGCATCAAGATATTCACAACGAAAAAGGTTATAAATAACAAAGAAACTCTATACGATCATTGAGCCCGAGAGGGACCATCGTGGACAAATAACGAATCCAGAAATTCTCGCGTTTCAGTAGGTAGTTCTTATTGTTCAAAGTAATCGGGACTTGTTCCAGTATCTGGTATTTCAGCTGTGCCACTGTATGTCTATTTTCCATGAAGTGCATAGCCACTGTAGATTTTGAGTTCTGAGTGCGAATGTTGCTTTTATGTTCTAAAATCCTTGTTCTGATCTTTCTCTCGGTGTGGCCGACATAACATTTGCCACATGGGCATTTAAGAACATAAATGACGTTCTTGCTGTTGCAAGTAGCATTGACTTTGAGTTTAATGGCATTGCCTTTCATCGGATGATTGATGTGATTTCCTAAGATACAGTTATTGCAATTGCTGCAATTATGACAGGGTTTGAGACCCGTGTAGTTGACAATGGTCTTGGGACCGCTGGAATGGCTCAAGATTTCCTTGATGTTTTTACCCCTGGTGAATGCAAAGATGGGCATCTGGTTGAACAATCCCTTAAAGTCAGGTTCCAAAGACAGGATAGGCCAATGTTTACGGGTAATTTTTTGAAAACAATTGGACGCTTTAGAATATTTTGAAACAACTACCATGCGTTCAGAGGTTGTATGCACTTTGGGTTGCAGTAGAGAAACTCTAGTACATTTCTGGCTCCTTTGGGTTGCCAAGTCTAATATGGGGGTAGGATATCCACGTGCTCTCAATCGTTCCAATAGAATTTTTATTTGAGCTTTGCTTTCTTCTTCTTTGGACACAATTCTTTTGACGCGGAGAATCTGAGCATAGGGTAGGTTGTTTTTCAGTCCCATGCGATGAAAACTTTGGTAGTGTAGGGTAGAATTCCTGTCTGTGGGTTTTCGAAAGATGGTAGTGGACCATTCTCCGGGTTCTCTCAATATCTTCACGTCCAAAAAATGGACACAATGTTCACTGTAATCCCAGGTAAATTGTATCCGCTGGGTGATGTTATTCCATGTGTTTAGAAAGGTAACCAAAGTTTCGGTGGTGCCCTCCCATAAGAGGAATATGTCGTCAATATAGCGTAAGTAAAGTCGACCATGGTCTCGCCAGGTGTTTTGGCATAGGATGTGGGATGACTCAAAAATTCTCATATAAGTGTTCGCGTAGCAAGGCGCAGCAGAATTCCCCATGGCCGTGCCGTTGAGTTGCAGGAACCATTTGTCGAGGACAGAAAAATAACTGTGGTACAATGTAAATATGGTGAGTTCCATTAGGAACACTTTGAGGTCATGGTCAAGGTCAGACTGTGCCAAAATTTGTTCAATTGCTTCGATTCCTCCGTCATGAGGTATCGAGGTGTACAGCGAACAGACATCCACTGTACACATGATCAGTTGGGAATTTTTAAGTTGGTTCATGACCGGTTCCAATTTGAGTAAAAAAATCGGTGGTGTCTTTGATGAGTGAATCACTGGTAACAACAAATGGTTGGAGATATTTGTCCAAAAATGTGCCCACGTTCTCGTGGATACTGCCTCTCGTCGACACTATAGGTCGGAAGGGTGGATGTGTCGGGTGTTTGTGCATTTTCGGTAGCATGTACATTACCGGAGGTCTTGGGTTGTTAGGAGTGAGATATCTCTTAGTTTTGTCATTGATCGTGCCATTTTCAAAGGCCTTGTTCAATGATCGTATAGAGTTTCTTTGTTATTTATAACCTTTTTCGTTGTGAATATCTTGATGCCTCTTTGTTCACTTTTTCTGTCTACTTTATTAGTATTCACTTCTGCACTGCACCTTTCAATATGGCGCTCACTCTTCCTTTCGTTCACCAAGGTTTGTTCAGTCCTTTCTTTTTGTCTAGCTTTTGTTAACCCGGTTTTTTAAGCCTGACCTTTCACAACTCCGCTGTTGAATGTCACGGAACTCCGCGGAGTCCCCGCGTAGTCTTTTCGCACATGTAAGTACCCAGTCTGGGACCGCACTACTGTCTTTACCTGTACGTTCACTTGGTCTCTTTCTCTGGTACTCTTCGCTGTTCACGCTCCATTTTTTCATATCGCGGATATGTTCACGGACACATGAATATCTAAACACCGGATAGTTTTCCACTCTTCTTTTTTTCACCTAACTAACTCTCGGGTATTCTGAATGTTTAGTCTCACTTTTTCGCGGGATTCACAATTTTTCCTAGTTTCAGGGTTCCACCCTCTCTCTTCCACTTTTGCTTTACTATGACGCTTTTGAATATGGAATGATTTTTGTTTACTGCATTACTGTAATTCCAAGCCATTACAGCCCGATTTTTTGCTTTTGTTGTAGAGTAATCCCCTGACGATGGGCTCCGCCCGAAATGCATTGGGATGTGTGAAATTGAACATACCTTAATTCATTCATGTGGATTACATTCGTTGATACTTGCTTCAAAAAGAGTTCTTCTCATCTACATGTATAAATAAATATGGATAACTGGATCTTTATCCTCAACATGAACTATTGATTACTTTATGTTCATTGAATCAGACCTTTTGGTCCTTATAACGTTGTGCTCAGGGGTGTTCTCTCCCATGACCCCCAGCTCCCCAGGCAGCATGTGAAGAAGGCCACCGGCAGCCGGCGCCGACCGCAGCGATAAGGTACGGTCTCCAAGAACGAGATGGGGCGGCGCTGCATGCCTCTTTCTCCTAGAACTGTGAGGGAGAGCGAGGTTATGGTGCGGAAATAGTTACAGCCATTCCTAATAGTTAGAGGCTACTTAAATGTCGCTGCCGCCATTGGTGTTCTAAGAGTCCTGGTTCTAAGAGTCCCTGAAAGTCCTCTGTTCACAAGTCGGTTCGCGGCAATTCGGAATTAGTGTGTCCAGGAAGATCTGTGATGAGATTATACCCTAAGCGTGTCTGCAAGAAGCCGAGTTCACCGGGCCCGCCACGGCACTGCTCTCCCCAGCCTCCAATGATCGAGACATCCCCCGCTGTGGTTAACCCCACCGACTACCAGGAGGCGGCTCACTGAATTTGGAGGGCCAAGGCTAGACAGGACCGGAGGTCGAGGCGTGACCCCCAGCTCGCCCAGGCATCATTACATGAGGATCTCAGCTCCGCTGACAAACCGGGCGGCGGACAGCAGAGCTAGCAAGGTGGGTTTGTGCGCCAGCTGCAGCAAGGTGGGAGCGGTTTGCCGACTGGAGTGGGGAATCCGACAAATAATATAGTGACGGCTCGTTTCCCGATTCCAGGACAAACGCAAAACAAACTGCAACTTACTATTTCCTTGATGCAGTGTCTATGAACACCTCTCTGGGCTTCTCAGCAGGTTTTCGACAAGGCGGTGTAAGCTCCATAATGTGGTAGCAAGATTGGTGATCGGAAGATTGACCAGACTTCTGATTCAAGTGTCCAGTGGCCTGTGAACGAAAACTGAATGATTCACACCAAGCAATGTTGTCATTGCACTTAACCATATGAACGCTAGATTTCACTTGTATGTTGAAGTCAATCTGTGATTGCTCCAGTCTCTTGTCAATCATCTGGAAAGAGCCCTTGAACCTCCCTCAGTGAGCACTTCTCCATCTCTTGTGTCACACAGCGGTCTTGTGCGCATATTCCAACTGCCCCACTCATGTCATTGCCTTGCAAATACTCTTCATTGTCCCTTTCGTCCCTCTCAAAGGCCAGATGAGGTTGTTTCTCTCTTGGCCTCTTTTCCCGTAGTTGTGCAAGCAGCACGTGTTGCACTGCACCACAGTTGTTCCCTCTGAATAAACTATTCACAGCCTCGCATGTCTAAGAACAGCACTGCAGTGCAGGTGGCTAAGGCGGAAGAATGTGTGCTAAGACATTCACTGAAACGGCGTCTTGCAAAGCCATAAATGACTACAGAGTATGCAAAGATTTAACTATCTTGGTTTTGGTCGTCCGGGATTGCACGTGATGAAAGGTGACCAAGGGGTAGTAGGTAGAAGTTATAGCCTTGCCTGCAGCGCTCCGAGCTTTAGAAATACAAGGCCAATGCTGGAGGCTCGGCTCGGCTCCAGGGACAGAGCCCGCGCAACATCCGGTGATTCTGAGTGCATCGCAATCTATCCCTGCCTACAAAAGATGAAAGTGACCTTTGGAGAAAAGGTGGTTTTTAGTGCGCAGCCTGATATACATAAGCCTTCATCTGACCTATATATAGCATGCTGAGAGACGGAAATTAACCCATTTCCATTCGTTGGTTTCAATTGTATTACTTCTATGATGATACTTTGTGAATGTGTGTGCCTTGAATGATATTTTGGGAGTTCCCATAGCTTAAGTGGGAATAGGAGGGGCACGAGGATAGAAGGCAAAATATTAAAAACCGCTATAGCGCGAAAGATGTGCGATTCGGAAGCAGATGAGGAGGCAGTTGTTAGTACTCGTGTCCCAATATAGAGCGCAGCCAAAGGGAAAAATGCACAGATACCACCGACACCCTAAAGAAAAACTATGGTCAAATCACTTTATATCCCCAGTGCCTAACGTAGTAGGCCCCCAACATGTAACACAACCGGGGCTCATGTAAAGCGCTCCGGAATCTTTAGGCCTAGTAAATAACGAAAGTGACATTCATATCAGTCGAGACCGAACACGCCCTGGCTTCACACGTGCTCAGCTCAGGGCCGGCTCTGGGGGGGTCCGACCGTACCGGGTACTGACCTAGCATGGGGGCACCTGTTCTGCCAGTATATATTGGAACAAAAGTCCCTGCTGCCGTTTCCATATCCAGCAATTTGTGGGGAACAATGTTCCGGGAACAGTGATTAACATTACACCTGTCTAGAGCAGAAGCTTGTCTAATAAGGACTTTGACTCTGGAAGTTTCTATTCATGGTATGGAGCACTGAGGGTTAAGATGCCTGCTGCAAAGAACAGGTAACATGCAGAGAGAGCCTTCTTCATGTTAGTAGCGATTAACAAGCAACGAACTGCGTGCCCCTTCGCATTACATTTTAGATTCAGACTTTGGTGCTGCGTCAGAACAAGTACCCTTACTAGGGCAGCTTCGAATGATGGGGGAGCAACTCAATGTATTGACAAGGGCCTTGCATGGTTCACATGCGCCGTCCAAAACAGTTGTTTAATCACTGCCTGCCTTTTGCTTAGTTTAATTTCACGGTATGGGAGTCCAGCTTAGACACTTTACAAGGAAATGTTGTAATGTTTCTTGCAACTTCCAAGAAAAGGTTGCTTTTAGGTCAAAATACGGTCCACTTATGGGAAACATGAAGGGTTAATATGCCTGCTGCAAAGAACATGGACCATGCAGATCACAAAGGGAATGAGAGGTCAATATGTCAGGGGGTTACCACTTTTGTCAGAGACCTTCTTTTTGGTATTAGCAGTATTCACTTCCCCCCCATAGGTTCATTGGTCTAATGTCGCAAAAGGATTCAGGGGTGTTCAAATCAGATCCTATTAAGAAAGACAGCCTCAATCCAGGGTACTTCATGTTAAATCCAGAGTTTGGGAGGTTCCAAACCCAGTGCTCTCCAACCATACTGCCGACCTGTATGGATGGCAAGTGAATTTCAGACCAGCTGCAAAGTCGCACTTGTCTGTCAGCACAGTTTGGCCATTAATTATCCTTCCAAAGTAACGAACAAGTAGTAAAGGGCACGCGCCGCGGGGGGAGAGTAAGAAATGAGGGGCATGTACCCGAACGTGGCACGGCGGAGGGACTGCACGAACAGCATAAGGCAATTTAGCCCCAGCAAGAGGAGAAATAAAGTGAAATGTAGGCAGTAGTTACACACCCCCACCTGCACTAGCGGTGGGACAAGCATGGGGCTCGGGCGCGCCCCCAAGCTTAAGCACGATTTTCAGAAGCGAAAGGTGGATAAGAGGGAAAGGTTTTATGGTGACCCTATTAGGAATATAAGAAAACATTTGAAAAATATCGCATACGAGTGGGACGCGCTTACGCAGCCTAAACTAACAATCTGCAAAGGCAAATCCTGATAAAAGGGGAAGGAGTTACGGTGACTCTATTAAGAATAGACGAAGGTTGTGAAAACATTGCATTTCATTGGGCGCGCATGCGAAGTTTAAGATAAAAAGGTCCAATACAAACTTTTGGAAGTAAAAAGGGGTTAGCGGTAAACCTGTGGAGCGCAACAATGGCGACGTTACGTTAATACCACGTTCCAGGGGGGACAACTTGGGTACTGGTCTTGCAGAGGGGCTTACCAGGATAACTAGTGAAGGAGAGGATGGTATTTACGAATATTATGTGTATCACATATCCACAAGTGGTATCTGACAATCTCCCAATTTTGTTTGATTTCATGTGCAACCCATGGCGAGAGAATACTTTTCCATAAGACTCCGAACAGGACACAAGCGTACCACTGCATGAGGGCAGGGCCGGAACAGAGCACACCATAGGGTGCGAGTGGAAGATTGCCGTCAGACCTTACCAGACGTCAGCCTCCCGGAGACACAGCTAGAGGCGGGTTTCCTAGCGCTCGAGTGGAATAACAGCAAAGGCAGGCCCACAGAATGAGCATTGGAGGCACGAGGAGACGATACAAGGTAGGGGGAGCCGCAGGAAGACAGAAGCCTCCCTGGCGGCGTGGCGGAAACAAAAGGTGTATTGGCTTGGTTATGAAACACACCGACAGGGCGGTGCGTAGAAGGAGGGCCACTCACTCTCAGATGCCTCACGGCTGGGTGAGTACGCCTGACGAAAAATCGGGGTAGCAAACGGATACGGCACTCGCAGCCCAGCCCCCGACAGACGGCAGGGCGCAGGAGAGCCTAGCAAGGTAGCGAGTTGGGCCTGGCTCCGGGAAAAGGCTACACCCCCACATGCAAAGGGGAATGGAAAACAACAAAGAACAATCTACAAGCTGTCAGGGTAATTGATGACCCTAAGATATGCAAATGAACAAAAGACAAACCAGTGATTTATGGCCAGCCGATGATTTATGGCCAGTGATTTAGGATGCCCATGCAAAATGATTTATGACAACAGAACAATGACAGATTTGTGACAGAATGATTTATGATATCCCGATGATTTATGACCACGATGTATGACGATGATTGATGAGGACAACAAAACGATGACAGAATGACTTATGATACCTAATGATTTATTTATGACCCATGATTTATGATGTCCATATGACACTGATTGATAACCAATTTTGATAATGATTTATGACCCCGGCCCGAGAAGGTGTCCAGGGGAGTTGTACAAAGAAAACATATGTAATGAGTAAAAAACTGCGGCCAACAACCCCCACAAAAACAATGACTGTTGGCTGTGTGTAGTAATACAGATACACATGTATGGTAGGGTTCCTGGAATGGGCACAGTGTGGCTGTTATAAAAGCAGGTGCCGAGACGGGTCCCTATCGGCCTCTCCATTTTTCTGATTTGATGTAACTTCAAAGAGACACTTTTTTTCTGTTTTATATAGCGCAAACTTGAAGCGCTTTACAGTAGCACCAGTTACACAAGGGCACATTCATTTTTTTAATCACAGGACGTCAGGCTCAAACCTGTTTTCTCAGCTTGAAGGTCCGCTGCTCTAGCCTTACGCCACAACCACAAGAACGAGTAGCATTTTCGATATTATATACAAAGAAGTGATAGTTGCTGCTTATGTATCTTATGCAACTTACAACCACTGACAAAGGCAATAGCCCTGTCTTGTTGTAGGTGTAATGTTACTTGTCGTGTTAAATATCTGGGTGAATGGACAGAAGCGGCAAAATACCTGTGCGGCAGCACACTATGCTAAGCGCAGATTTCTTAAGTGTTTTGAAACGCCCTTAATTGCAGAGGCCACGCCCCATGAAAGAACCCCCCAGTTTTTTCATCCCACATTTAGCCCTGCCCCACTGATCTATCTTAATTCCATTTAAACATATCTTAGCAGCAGGGATGCTAACCTCTAGAGCTATCAACCCGGTTTCAGTGGCGGGACGGGAGCTGAAGGGCTCAATGGGATCTTTCCTAGAGAGGGGGGTGGAGGAGAACGATGGGGTGGAGGAGAACGGTGGGATTAAAGAAGGCTGCTCTGTGCTGGAATGACAGAAAGCTGCTCGGTGATGGAATCGCAGCTCCCCTGTAATGTCTCACTGGTCGGTTTTTCACACACAGAGGGCTGCGGCTTCCTTCGCGTCACGGTTTCGTAATCTATCTGTTGGAAGCCACGTGCTCCTACCGACGCTCTCGGAACACAAGAGGTTAATGCAGAAGCTTGCTAGGCCTCCGCTTCTGTCTGCTGATCCCGCTTTACGTTCAATTTAGGTCAGAGCAGCAACCACGAATGTTGGCGCGTTGGAAATTCAACATTTAATTAAAAGAACCCGAATCTTGCTAATGAAACAGCTTGACAGTATCTCGGTGACACTACGTCGCAGAATAACAAGGAATACCTACTGAATCAACCAAGCAATACTGCTACAGACACCGGGCCGAAGACTGCACACAATGCATAGCAACAAAAAACCGAAAAGGTTAGCGAGCAGAATGGCGACACAGAAGAAAACGATAGAAAAGGACACTGAATCTACTAATAGCATACATACCTTGGAGAAAACTCTAAGAAAACGAGAAAGGAACCGGTCAGCGGCGGCACGTTCTAGATTGTCTCAAAACTGCTCCTTCGCCTTAGAAATAAGGGCCGCTCGCCCACTTGAAGGGAAGGGGGAGGGGGGGCGGTTGGCGGTATGCTCGCTAGTTTCTGCTGGTCTAGAATCAGGAAGCCCGCCTGCTTCCCCATGCTGACACCACGAGAGTGGCTCTGGTTGGCGCGTGGCAGACATCCTTTCATAGCCAAGCAGTTTTTGGCTTGTCACGCTGCACCCTTCCCAAACCCCCAATCAATGCTGGCACTGATTGGGGGTTGGACCCCAGATGAAAGGAAATGAAACCTACATTTTACAAACTCAAGATTCTCCCCTTTGTATCAGTTCATGGATGCACTATCGTGCAGGTTGCGATGCCTTTTATTAGATCAATCATCATCAAATATTGTTTCTGTCTTTTCTTTCACACTCTCAACCACAAATTAGTTTAAAGAACGATAAAGGCCATTTCCCCTATACACGTTTGATAAATATTACACGTATCGTCAGCTCCTATATCCTATATGCATTACCATGACCCAAGTGGCTCAGACCGTTATCATGGCTGCATACACATCCAGGTCATCATACATTTCACGATGTCTCTTGACCCGAAAATACTAGGCCTAGAGACATCAGACCCAGACGGTAGAGCAGGGCTACAAGAAACTGCTGCTCCTAGCCGGTTCTCTAACTTAGTAAGGGGTAGAAGCAAACGGTTCCCCTCACCTACTCTAGACCCCACTGGCCTCTAAAAAGCCTCATGTCCACTACGATACAGCTACAGCAGATAGTTACACAGCTTTCTTTCATGTACGTACATTATATTTTCCAGAGTACACCGATTCCTTCTGCATGTGCTCGTTACATAGTCGCTCTATATTACACAGATCCTTTCTATGTATGTACCCAATATATTTAAATTGAAGATGCGAGGTCCTTTTCTGCTGGTATTGATATTCCAGATTACAAGGTCTCCTCCAAGTATGTTCATTTGATCATACACATTAGATAGGCCTGCCCCGTGTCTGTTTACTAAATACTGCTATTTAGGAATACCCAGGCACTTTTCTCTATGCACATCAGTCACAGAAGTCCACTGCTATTAAAAAAAATTAGGATAAATATTCAACAGTTCTATTCCAAGTATACCCATTAAATATTGATATTCTAGATCACATGTTGCTTCTGTGCATGTACTTACACAGGTCTCTTCTAGGTAAATTCATTTGATAATGTAGATTAGACTGGTCATTTCTGCGTGTCTTTAAGAAACACCGATATCAAAGTTATCGCAAACCCCATTTCATATGTACATTATACAATTTAGAGGCACCATTAATGTACAGCTAGATAAGATAATGACTACACATACTACTTCAATGTACTAAAACATTTTAAATCGCATACGTTTCTTCTATGGAAATAAACTGCATATTGGTGAATTGCTCTTCTCTGTGTAAATGTGTTACACTGATGCACATAACAAGGATCTACATTTGATATAGATTGCACTTAGCGAATGTCCAACAGAAACCCTTTTTGGTATCTTCGTTAGATACTGTAGAAGAACAGCTCCATTAACATACAAATATATACAATAAAGATTACAGAGGTCTTCCCATTTGTCCTTTAACTAGAAGAATGCCCATCTGGGTATGTACATTACATTTTGGTATTATGTATCAGACACTATATGTACATTAGACATACATTACATCTCTAATATTCAGGTGAACTAATTAAAGATCATGACCTCTCCGACGTACGTGAATTGCCTATATTATTGATCGCAAAGGTCCCTCTATTCTAGAGTATAAATTAATTGCCGTCATGTGATATTACAGAACACACTGGTCCAATGTCGATATTATAGGTTATGGAGAACCTTTCTATGTCTCTACAGTAGATGTAGATTAGACAGGTATCTTTATCCCATATATATTACATATCGAGGTTATAGATTACACACGCACTTTTTGTCACTGCAAATTGGAATGATACATTCTAAGCGTACTACACAAGTTAATATGATTAACACCAGGCAGGCGTGTTCAAGATATTCAGGTTAAACAGGTGCCTCCTGTTTATTTACAGTACACAGTATACTGGTTCTTGATGTACAAGTGCCTCACAAATGGGTCACAGAGGTCAGTTCCGAGTAAACATTGATATTACATACGGCACAACTCTTTCCGATCCAATACATTTACATACACATTTACAATGGAGACCTGGAAATCACTTCTAACGTACATTACATTCTTGACATTTCTATTGATTCAATAAATAACATCGCATTTTGCAACAAACGGAAGTCTTCAAAATCCCATTCACCGCTATGCCCTCTGCCCGCTTTGGATCCCAGGCCAGACAGGACTTCTTACCGTTGGGCAGCAGGTTTATGAGCACGCCTGGAGCCCGGGATGCAGCGCGCCTCCCACAGGGTCTGACGGAGCCCTCTACGGCGGAGCACGGGGCGCAAGCTGCTCTCCTTAGGTGTACGGACGGCTTGGATACACTCAATCTTCCGAGGGAGCGCAGGATGCTACTGGGTGCCTGCAGGTGGGAAAAAGAGCCGGGGCGCAGAATCCTTCCGGAGGAAACGTGGGGTGCAGTCTCAAGAGCCCGGCTGAAGCCCGCTATACGAGGTAACGCGAGATGGCAGTCTCTCTGGGCTCCCTGCATGCAGCCGCTCAAAGCGCACGCGAGCAAAGCTCCTCAGACCAGCACGCCGTCGTTGCTCCCGAGGTTACCGGGCATGCATTCAGTCGCTGCTGGTGTCAGAAAAAGCCCGACATGCCGCCTCTCCAGCAGCCCGCTATCAGAGGGAGTCGGGGTGCTCCGTCCCTCTGCAGAGATGGCAGAAGACGGTCTCTCTAGAAATGCCACTGCCACAGAGAGCGGGATACCGTGCGTGCACCAAGGAGCCCAGGACGCCGCTGCCTCAGCTTCATTTATACAATAGCGAAGCTGGGCTCCGTCCAGGAAGCAGCAGCAGACCTTGCGTAAGTACATACCGACGGCCAATCAACAGAGGCCCCGCTCTACGTTACACAAGGGCCAAGTTGGACAAGAGCGCCCCTGGTGGGCAAACCGAGGCTGCGGCTGCCTAGTGACATAACCGCATGTATTAAGCGCGCTTCGCGAGAGGCATAGCTCTTATGTATGATATGCATGCAAACGTTTGGAAACTATTGCTGTAAGGCTTTTTGTTATGGAGTGTTAACATTGCGAAAGTGGCAGCCTCTCGCATCACGAGTGCTTCCTGAACAAAAAGTGCTTTGTTAGAAGCACTACTATTTCTTTCCAAGGCCCTGCATTCGTGGAAGTACCTCGAACACACACCCATGCTGTGGCTAAACTATGTGACTAAACGCTTCCTACTCTGGGAGGGGCAATTTCACACTTGAGCTGCATCCATAAGGAGCTTGTACTGTTAAGAGCAGCACGTTGCCTGTTCAGTGTCTGACAGATTGTACCGGAGCCACTCCCTGTGCAAGGAAGCAGCCAAAATAGTAATTTCCCCCTTTTTAAACCAAATTTGAAATGGTTGACCAAGCAAACTAGTCAAGTAGTCTCCAGTATGGTCTGATGGGTTGTCCACTCTTGAAAAGATTTTTGAAACCAGATTGTGCATTTCACAGCTCAATTTGAAAGGAATATTCCATAAAGCTACAGCGTTTCTATGAAGTTGTGTGTTGACGCTCATGACATTCTCTAAAACATTGACGGTGCATACTGAAGCTGCATTCAAGAGACACGTAGGGGTGCTGAATTCCTACTGTCTAAGCCCTGGATATTGGTGGGGACAAGGAAAACAAGTGTTCATGTTTATTTTGTCCTAATAAGGAAGATTGTATTTATAACCCTTAAGTTGTTCAAATTTGTATATTTGGTTTATTAATGCAACATCTTTATTATTAGGGTGAACACTCTAAGGAACTGCTGTGAGTTCAGAGTGCATTACTGACAATCGTTTCAGTACAATAATGTCGTTTGCAAAATATAACTTTTTTAAAAACGGTTTTATTTGAGTTTTACAAACAATCATAGAGCAGTTGCATTTCAAGACCCCCTTAATAGGGGGTATCTGCAATGCACAGTAACACCATAATTTCCGTATAAAGAGCAATGCTAATTATACGTTGTTGCAACTATGAGTAGACAGATATGGTTGTTATGTTCCGGAGTATAATCAGAGCGTCCGTGCATATTCTCCATGCATAGCTAAGCTTGTCGTGTTATCTGAGGCGGTGCACCTTGAACTGGGAGCTAACGAGGGGTGGAGGATGGACCAAGTGTGAATATAAGAGGATGCGGGGAAAGGGGGCAGTCAAGCGCCTAGGCTGAGCTCCAGCCAATATCACACCGCTGGAGCGAGGGAGGGTATGAGCTAAGTTTGTGCCGCAGTACCATTAACGCCTCGCAATGCATGGCTTACGGCCTCACATATTACCTCACTCATGACCTGGTCAGTGACTACACTGATGGCATCATCCAGAGAGTGAGTATTTTGCAGGAATTTATGATTGTTAAACATATGTACTAAGCTACTACAAAAGTTAAATTAGTATACTAGGTGTACTACTAATGAGTGATACTTTTAAGACGTTATGTAAGTGGCTGTGCGTGTATCAGTGTGAGTGGCTGTATGGATGTATAAGTGGCTGTGTGAGTGGCTGTATGGGTGTGTGAGACTGGGGTGTAAGTGGGTGTATGGGTAAATGAGTAGCTGTTTGAGTGGATGTTTAGGAGAGTGCGTGTCTGTGTGAATGGCTGTATGGGTGAGTGATCATATCCCCCCCCCAATCCAGGAAACTCCTGATGCAGGGGCTGGTGAACTCCAGATTAGATTACGGCAATGTGCTGTATCTGGGGGCTCCAGCCTCTGTAGTCCACAGACTTCAATGTGCACAAAATGCGGCCGCAAGAATCCTAACTGGAACCAAAGCGAGGAGCTCGGCCAAACCAGCCCTCAGAAACCTGCACTGGTTGCCAGTAAAAGAACGGATCACGTTCAAAACCCTGTGCATTGCCCACAGAATAATGCATGATGAAGGCCCCCCCCTTCTCAGACCACTTCTGTCACAGCATCAGTCCTGTAGACATCTAAGATCCAACTCCCTATCTCTCGCGAACGTCCCTAGAATTAGGAAGGCCAGAACCGGCGGTCGTCTGTTCTCTTACAATGCCCCCAGATTGTGGAACTCCCTCCCACTCTCTCTGAGGCAAGTACACAACCACCTCAGGTTCAGGAAACAACTAAAAACCTGGCTCTTCCCCTAATTTCCCCTGATTACCTCTCCCCTCCTTCCCCACCTTGCTGGAGCTATGATCACTAGCGCTGGGATGCCCTAGGGTAGCTACGCGCTCTATAAATCCCAAATCAAATCAAATCAAATATGGAAGTGGTTGAATCCACTGGTATGTAAGTGGTTGTGTGAGTGCTTGTAGGGGTGAATGAGTGGCTGTGTTGAGAGGCTGAGTGGGCGTTTGTGAGACGCTTTATGGGCAAGTGGGTGTGTGAGAGGCTGTATGGGTGAATAGGTGTGTGTGTGTGTGTGTGTAGGTGTGTGGCTGTATGGGCGAGTCACTGGTTCTAGGAGTGGGTGAGTGGCTCTATGGGTGAGGAAACGGTTGTGAGTGGCTGTGTGATTGAGTGGGTGTGCAAGTAGCTCTATGGAGGAGTGAGTAGTTTTATGTGTATGGGTGTGTGGGTGTTTGAGTGAGTATTAGAGGTTGTATAGGAGTGTGAGTGGTTTTGTGGATGTCATCAGTGATGTTACTGACGATGTAATGAATTATGTAATATGCGAGGTCATAATTAGTGCATTGCTGGGGCGTAAGTTAAAGTTAGCTCAGGTAACTAAAACTGCTGATTTTCAATGGTTTTGTATGAGTCAAATCTGAGCCTAACTTAAACGTCGCTGTAAACTTAGTTTTTATTTCAGTAAATTTATAGATAAAAAAGAAAAAAAATCTATTTCCTAACTAGAACGTCCCTGTAACCTTGGGTTTTTTAGGTCGAGCCTAAGCCATCCCGAGATATAAAGTAAGGGCTCTGAAAAATGCACCCAAAAGTGGATTGCCTCCAGTGCTTGTGAGCCGGGCGCGTGCACAGCGCACACCATCGGCATCAGACTTCAAAGGAAGCCGCTCCCCCGCTCTGTCACGCAATACCGCTCCCCCGCCCCCACCGCGCAACGCCGAGAGCTGGTTTCTTCTGCTCTTGTACAGGTCTGATGCTTCACATCATTTGGCAGCCTGTGAGCCTCGGCATCAGACTTCAAAGGAAGCCGCTCCCCCGCCCCCGCCAGGCAATGCTGCTCCCACCACGCAATGCTGCTCCCCGCCCCACCACGCAATGCCAAGAACTTCTTTTTTACATTATATTTCCACAAACAGTTATATTAATGCTAGTGGCAGTGGTACTATAATAATCTTATAACAGCTGTACCACCACACGCCGCGCATTAGTCTTTGAATGTTGCGGCCGCTACTTCCTTTTTTTAGACACCGCACCACGCGCATCTTCAAAGTTGTGCTGGTCACCCCCAGTCAGTGACCTCTTTCCTGTTTACCTCTGTGTAACTTCCCCATACCACCTTCCTGGCTCCTGCAGTCTGTTTTCACGTTAGTGGCACACGGCAGTCATTTCTCGAAGCGGGTGCATGCTTTTTTTTTCTGTTTATGACTTCGCTGTAGTAGTGGCGGCACCCGTGCTTTAGCTTCGACATCTTAAGCTAAAGTTGGGTTCAGAGATTGCGTCAAAAGTAAAGAAATAGACAATTATTTACTTTTTTTAGCAATCTCGGCACCCAACTTTAGCTTACGATGTTTAGGCTAAAGCACGGGTGGCGCCACTACTACAGAGAAGTCATAATTTTAAAAAAGCATGCGCCCGCTTCAACGACAACATTAGGACCTATGGGTTGGTTTTGTTTTCACTTTCGCACTCTGCAAAATGTCCTTATATATATCTCGTGAATAGCGCTATCTTTTCCAAAGAGAACCTGTTGTCTACTGCCGCGATTTGTGCAGACTGTAAAATTCATTAGGGCACGCAGTGCACTGCCAACACTTGCTCCATAATGGCACCACCCTCGTAGCATTAATTGAAAACTGGTTTCATTCTTCTAAAAATCGGTACTCGCAGTGTACACCCTATAGAAGTCACATACTCTGACTGTATGGACTGCAGAACGCTATCACACTTGATAAACACTCTTTGCAGACTGTTGACATCCAGCAGCCAATCAGCACAGATCTTCATCATTGCAACTGCCTGGTGTAGACTTCCACCACACTGAAAGTATAGACTGTAGAGCACCCTAAAACACTTGGTGCATATGGTTTCTCACTAAGAAGACTTGCTGGAGACTGATATTTAACCATGACAGCTTTGAGTGTGGACTGTCACAAACATATCAATACCCCATTATATACTCTCATCATCCTGCTAGTAAAGACTGCCCCCGATATCTCACTCTAGTTGTACCTCTGCTGCCGACTGCAACTACCGTAAGAGGACCAATTGTAAACTGCTAATATTGTGACAGCGCTCTGTGCAGACTGTCACCAGACATTCAGTACTTCGTGCAGACTGTCTGCATCCTGGCATCTCACAGTACAGTCATTCAGCATACTGACATCACTAAACGAAAGCTCTTGCTATTATGACAGTATTCTGATCATCCTAATATCACTCAGAGCAGTTGGTCCCTATACTGGCACCACGGATTGCATTCTGTTGATTACCTCTGTGGCTTAGTTATCGCCAGACTGACATCTCTTAGTTCAGACTATCATGATGTGAGTGAGCACTGATCGAACCTATCCAGACAGCAAACTCTGTAAGCGGTCACTCACCTGACAGACCTAGGTACTAATTACCATCACCATGTTTGCACACAGTGCAGAATTTTACCACCTTGACGGTGCACAGTGTTCACCCTAAGTAAATGTAGTGCTATCACCATCGTCTGAGCATTCATTTGTGTTATTTGTACAGTACTTAATTACCTGTTGCTCTTTTGACATCTGGGCACCCTTTTTTGCTCTGGGATTCTAGTTGACTAAAGTGTCAGAGAGGTCTTCTCTGAGTGATCTGTTGTCATTTTATCATTTTATTATGTTGTGTTTTTTTCACATTTAGATTGCGTCAAGCCGAGGTTAGGTTAGTATACTGTTTATTCTGATAGTTTATATTGGAACATGGCAGTCTAATAAGTTATTGGTCTGTGTGGAGAATTCTGCGCACAGAAGTGTGTTTAATTCTGCTTTGGTGTCATTACTTAGCTTCAAGTGGATTTCGAGGGATTCACCTTCTTGCCACGAGGATTAACCTACCCTGACTGTTGCCTGCACTTAGAGGCTGTTTGTTCTGCTGCTGCCGCCACCTTTCGCGACACCCGCTTTGCGGGTGCCGCTCAAAGACGTTCCCTGCAGCGGCGAGGTTCGTGCTAGCTTCCTTGTTCTCATCTGCTCCCTGAGGCCGTCAAACCTGGTGTGAGCGGCTCCGCAGTCGGCGGAGAGCACACTCGCTCCCAGTGGAGAACGGCCCAGGTTGAGGACTTTGTTTGAGAACACAGCGCGTGGAGCCTACCTGGGGACTGCGAGGACCAGCATTCTCCATTCCACACAGCTGGTGCCTCTTCCCCCGGCGGCCACGCCCCCAGCCTTCAGCCATAACTACCTTTGCAAACACCTGCTGCTCGGGTGCCGCTTATCGAGGGATTCACCTTCTTGCCACGAGGATTAACCTACCCTGACTGTTGCCTGCACTTAGAGGCTGTTTGTTCTGCTGCTGCCACCACCTTTCGCGGCACCCGCTTCGCGGGTGCCGCTCAAAGACATTCCCTGCAGCGGCGAGGCTCGTGCTAGCTTCCTTGTTCTCATCTGCTCCCTGAGGCCGTCAAACCTGGTGTGAGCGGCTCCGCAGTCGGCGGAGAGCACACTCGCTCCCAGTGGAGAACGGCCCAGGTTGAGGACTTTGTTTGAGAACACAGCGCGTGTAGCCTACCGGGGGACTGCGAGGACCAGCATTCTCCATTCCACACAGCTGGTGCCTCTTCCCCGGCGGCCACGCCCCCAGCCTCCTTGTACTTTACTGGCTCATTCACCACCGCGACACGGGACGCGCGCGGGACGGAGCTCGGGGCGAAGACTGGGCAAAGAGCGGGCCGTTTGAGGCCGTTCGAGTACGGGAGAGTCCGGTCCGGGCCCCCCCTTATTTATTGCCACATCTGGTTTCCCATTCCACGGAACAATGAGTACTAGAGAAACCAGAAGCAAATCTACACTAGCCGCGGCCGAAGCCGCAAAGGGACCCATTGACAATTACTTCGTCAAAGCCGGATCTCTTCTGATTGAGGAAATTGAGGTCTTGGAAAGAAGAATTTCCCAAGAAATTGACTGGGTTAGAAGATCTTCAATGGGGCCAATGGCTCAAGCTAGAACTCCGGAGGGGAGGACCGAACTTATAATCAACGAAATGACCGACCAGGTAACACATCAACTACCTAATCCAACCATCAGTGACCCCCGATCACACAATCGAGGCTCCCAGTGAATTTGAGGACATGAGTCTAATGGCCCTCTCAAACACCCAATTGCCTCACACTTCACCAGTAATTTCACACCTAACACTCGATCCGAAAATAGTGGTAGTTAATGACAAAGAGTCTAGCCTCGATAGAGATAGGGGGGTCAGGGAAGGTGCTATACAAAAAAAGAGGGGGGGTTTAAACAAAGAAGTTAACAGGACAAAGTCCCCAACATCCAAACCACCTTGGGGAAAAGGGGCAAAGGGAGGCATTACAGTTACCAACCCAGAAAAGCAGGGTACAACAACTACCCCCATAACTCATAGTATAACGGTACCATCACCGGCCACAAACATTACTCTAGTGGATAACTCCAGTGATGACATCACACTGGAGGACATCGGTACACTTCTTAGATCGCTATTGAGTCCCCTTGAAGCTCGATTGATCAAGATCGAAGCCAGGCTAGTTAATATCGAAAAATCCACTGTGCAACTAGCTGACTCGAAGAAACTTGATCCCAATGAAGCTAAAGTAGTAAAAGGGGGCCCCGATCCAAAGTCCAAAAAGGGTAACGTATCCACCACAGTTGCAAAGAATAAGTTACCCTCCACCGACTCCCATAACCCACCGACCATCCCTAATAAGACACCCCTACCCCCGCCTAACCTCAATACCAACAATGCACCTCCATTAACGCCACAAACATTAACTGCTACACCAATTACCATCCCCCCACCCAAAGATACTGCTCCTACCCAGACTAAAACCAAGGGTGATTTAACACTTACGGGAGAGAAATCCAACCACACCCGTAAACCAAAACCTGTCAACCTTCCTCCAGAGGCTGCCCCTTATACGCTAGTCTTGGCAGGGGTCCCGGAATTAAAACCCACGACAACAGAATCAACATCATCACTCAGGAACAAGGTTATTAGCTGGTTATCCACATATAGACCGCTCCCGAGAGGAATAACCAGCGACATTTCTATGGTCAGGCGGGCTACGTGGGTGGGATATTCTAGAAAATCATTAAGGGGAGACTGCGTTTTGGTCACCTTCAGAGAGCCGGGCACTGCAGCTTACATCTGTGCCTGGGCCTCTGATGACCAAGTTAGTAACATCCAACCCCTTCCTCTCTCATTCTTTTATCCATCAAGCCCATACAACTTGGAGGATCAAAGATGGGGGCATCACCAAGACTTACTGGACGAATGGGAAAGTGGTCGCAGGGAGAGAAGCGCTCCTCTTAATTACAGGGGAAGACCTACAGACCATTTTCTATCGTATGGGGAGGAGGCAGGTTGGGAAACTATCACAAGGAGGAGGGGCGGCGGGGGAGGATTAATGAGAGGAATCCCAGGGCCCCACAGAATGCATTATCCAGCTCATTTCCCCACCTACAACAGATATAGCAGCTTGGAAATGGTGGATTGACACTCGGATAATGAGGGGTGCGAACTGCCCGCATCAGAACGGATTGGGAAAAGTCCACTCCCACTCCCAGTACCCACATTACACACAAGGGTACAAAACTCATTGGAACTAAATCTAGCCCCTGAGCCCATCATAGAGGGTCCAATTGTGACCCACACTAATCAAAGATCTGCTCTGGCCCATTCATCCTCAATTCAGATGGTCACTTCGGAGATTAGGGTTGTTAATAACACCACCAAGGGCTCATCCTCTACCAAACCATGCCCCTTTACTTTGGTTTCATGGAACGTCGCAGGATTAGCCAGTAAAATTGACTCCACAGAGTGGGGTTCCTTTATTGGCTCTAAAAATATTCTACTTTTTCAGGAGACCTGGGCGCGCGAGGAAATCTTATTTCAGGGATATGCAGTCTTTTCTAAACCTGCTAAGTGGGGGGGAAGGGGCAGGCCATCGGGAGGACTCGCGACATGGATAGCAACGGATCTAGGCTGCCAGGCTACCTGCTTGGAAACAGACTCAGACGATATTTTGGCCGTCCTATTAGAGTGGCCAAATTCCTCGAAATTGGTGTTCGTAAACACATACTCAAGGCCGGTAACAACGTCAAAAGAATCCAGCACCATAGAGCAACTCTCCGTGTTCCTTGATGGTATTCCCTGGGAACTTGCATGCCTGGTGGGAGGTGATTTAAACTCACAGTATGAACCACTATCAGGTCTACGTGATGGCCCCTCTCTCGAGAAAGACTCACGTTGGCTTGTTCCTGTGACGGTGGCGCCTCCCCCCAGGGCTTGGACACCCCTGGCCCTGCAGATAACTGCCCTCACTCTAAACAAAGGTTTAAGGGCCTGCATTGGTCGTTGTAAATCAGACACACCTAGAATCTGTACTTACAATAAAACTGGTAGAGAATCGAGACTAGATTATATATCCTTGTTAAATTATCCATGTGGTCACAAGTAGTTGATTTTAAAGTTATTGAGAGAAGGGACACTGACCACAATGCCCTGGAACTTTCTTACATTTCACCAGGGAACGAGGCCACTACGTTTGGCACGGATAAAGACAAGTCAGGACTCCTACTAGAAAATAACCGGAGAAAAGTCAGGTGGGAGAAATTGGTCACTAGCGGAGACAGAATACCAAAACTATACGCAAGGATCATCCCGCTCTTGGAGAAGGCTTTCCAGATAGGGAAGGAGGTGGAAGGTGTAGCTAATAGAGAAAAGCTTGCTCATACACATGCAGATCTAATTAGTACCCTAGAGCTAGATCTGTTTTCAAAGTTGGGAAAAATAACAGGACCCCCAGTCAAGACGACTTGGTATAATGCTACTTGCAGGGAATCTAAGGCCAAACTGCTACTTGCCATCAAGATAGGCAAAAGCAGGGAGGAAATCCAAGACAGGAGAAGATCTTATAGAAAGCTCTTGGTGGATGCGAGGGCTGAATGGGACCAAGAATATTGGGAAAATCTCTCAAGGTCACTAACCATTAGAGACTCGCGCAAATTCTGGCGCCTAGTCTCTAATGGCACAGAGGACTTATCCTCAGCAATCAAGCCTAATATAGCTCCTAGCTTATGGCAGAGCCATTTCCAGGCATTATACTCAGCAGAAGAAGGGTCTCCCAACATCCCAAACAGTACGTTAGGCCTAGGTCCAATTGGTGACCGCTTCACAGAAAAAGAGGTGGGGGCGACTATAGCTGGCCGGCCTTGATGGGGTACCTGGGTACCTATTTAAGCAGGAACCAGGGATATGGGCCCCATACCTCACATTGATATTTAACGCTATTCTGGGGGGTATGGAGGTCCCGGATACTTGGCTGGGCGCAGAGGTGGTTCCAATTTACAAAAAGGGGTCCCCTCTGCTCCCAGCCAACTACCGCCCAATCAGTCTTATTGACATATCCCAAAAGCTCTTTGGGAGACTGGTTTTGAATCGGTTACAGGACTGGGTGGATGAGATGGGTATTCTGACTCCCTATCAGGCGGGATTTAGACAGGGGGTGTCCACAACAGACCAAATTTTTAGGCTGAACCTCCTATATTGGAGGACAGCTATAATCGAGGGCGGTACTTTGTATACAGTCTTCGTAGACTTGCGTGCCGCCTTTGATTTGGTACCTAGAGCGAAATTATGGAAAGTCTTGGAGGAGTTGAATGTCCCTGGAGATATTTTGGCTATCCTGATGAGATTGCATCACAACAACTATGCCCGCGTTAGGTGTGGCAGAGGTGGCAACTTAACCAAAAGGTTCCCCGTTCGCAGAGGGGTAAGACAGGGTTGCGTCCTCGCACCGACCCTGTTCTGCTTCTTTGTGAACGGGGTAGTTGCCCACCTAACGAGGATTCCCAACACTGACGCCCCAAAACTGACTGGCAGCAGGGTGCCTGCAATCATGTTTGCAGATGACACCCTGCTGCTGTCCAAATCCCCTATGGGCATTCAGCGTGTTCTGGACGGGTTCTTACAGTTCTGTTTAGATCGGGGATTTGAAATCAACCCACAAAAGACTAAATATATGATTCTTAATCCGATGCCCCATAACTGTGCCCCACCCAGGTTGGGAGCAGTCCAATTGGAACGGGTGCACACAATTCAATATTTGGGGATCACTCTTAATGAAAACTTAACGTGGTCGTCTCATCAGTCGAAAGTGAACATCAAACTGGCACAGTTGGCGGGTGGCACTATGAGACTGGTGAACAAATCCCCCTTCCGACCACTTAGCCCCATTATTCACATTTACAAAGCCCAAGCCCGGGGTGGTGTCACATATGGGGGTGAGTTGTGGGGTCACACTCCATCATCCAAATTATTAACAACTGAGAACAAATTCCTGAGACAGATTGTCGCTCTTCCACAGAGTACTCCATTACTCCCGCTCAGACTGGACTTGGATATTCGACCAATAACGGAGGAGCTGGGCCTAAAGCCTTTGACATTCTGGCGGCGTCTATGGAGTAGCCCAGACCTTTCAAACTACAGAGCTGAATTGCAGGAATTTTTAGAGTTACCCAATGCCAAAAGAATTCCATGGCTGACTTACATCAAGGGAACGCTGGAGGCAATTGGACTCTCTGAACTATGGCTGGACCCATTAAACCTCTGCCCAAAGACCCCAAAAAAGGTACTGGCGAGAGCTTATTACGAACACATGCTCTTCAGAGCCACAGACGGCACCCGGGACGGGTCACTGTCCAACAAGTTCATACAAACAAAAGACTCCTATCAACTTGAAAGTGTCCTAGATGCCATCACTCCACAACTAACCAGGAAATTATTTCTCCAATGGAGATATGGAACTCTTCCCCTAGCATCCTTTACAGCATCCGGGTCTTCTCGCTCCTCTTCAGAAACTTGCCCGGCATGTGCACATCCAAAGGAGAATTACGTTCATGTTGTCTTCTTTTGCAGGGGCTATGAGAGGAGCAGGAAATACTGGCTAGTCCCCTTGCTTAGGAATCTGGGATTTAGAACTTTTCTACCCGCTTACAGAGTCTTAAAGACAGATTTATCCCCTACTGTAGTTTTTGCTCTATCCAAATTTTTAACCTCTATGTGGTATGCTCGAAGTCGTTGTGTAAAAATGATTACGTAAAAAACTTGAAGACTCGAGACAGTTCTAAATTTGTGGCACATTTTTTACTTCTAGCTTTTATTCTGATCACTAATGTTGTTTAATACGTTTTTAAATTTTGTATAGAATGTAATGTATATCTTTTATGATCTTGTGATCGAAATAAAGATTATTCAAATCGAATTTCATGTTTTCAAGCCATCTTTGTCCCTTATGTGGATGTGGTGCAGTGGCATATGCAATAAATGTATGTAAAGTTTTTCTGGATGTTTATTGGTGAAAATATATGATTGTGTTGTTGAAGAATTATCCAGCTGCATGGCTTGGAGTGCCTTGTGAATGACTGCGCCAGGAGTTGTCTGCTATTTTCTTTTGGGTCAGGGCTGTTGACATTTTATAAACTGTCTTCTTGTCCTAGGGATAGGATGTTGCACATATGTACTTGTCCTGTAAGATAATCAACCATTACATTGTAATGCCATGAAGTTAGGTGACACATTGTGGCAGCGTTCTTATAATGTCAGAGCGCAAATAATAGCCTTTCTGATAATCTTATGACTCTTATCAGGGTTTGTATTCTAGTTAGGCTCCAGTTTAACCACCTTCTGTAGATTTACATATAGGAAGGAGTTGGAAGTAAACAGGAAGCAGTATTCCGGTTGTTGAGTTTTTTGCATAAGTATACATTTGTTGCATTTACCACATAATCCATTATCTGCTGCATAATCTGCAAATTTTGACATGCCTTTTATTTATCGGTTTTCAAAACCAACACAGATAAAAGGTTTGTCATTTACAATGCTGGTAGCTCAAAGTCTCGCAAATGCGAGACCTATTGCATCTATCGCCCTCACTCATCTATCTATGGCCCTCACTATCTCTCTATCTCTCTATGGCCCTCACTCTATCTCTCTATGGCCCTCACTCTATCTCTCTATGGCCCTCACTCTATCTCTCTATGGCCCTCACTCTATCTCTCTATGGCCCTCACTCTATCTCTCTATGGCCCTCACTCTCTCCATCGCTCTCACTCTCTCCATCACTCTCACTCTACCCATCACTCTCACTCTACCCATCGCTCTCACTCTACCCATCGCTCTCACTCTACCCATCGCTCTCACTCTACCCATCGCTCTCCCTCTACCCATCGCTCTCACTCTACCCATCGCTCTCACTCTACCCATCGCTCTCACTCTACCCATCGCTCTCACTCTACCCATCGCTCTCACTCTACCTATCGCCCTCACTCTATCTATCGCCCTCACTCTATCTATCGCCCTCACTCTATCGCCCTCACTCTATCTCTCTCTCTACCTATCGCCCTCACTCGATCTCTCTCTCTACCTATCGCCCTCACTCTATCTCTCTCTCTACCTATCACCCTCACTCTATCTCTCTCTCTTCCTATCGCCCTCATTCTATCTCTCTCTCTTCCTATCGCCCTCATTCTATCTCTCTCTCTACCTATCGCCCTCACTCTCTCTATCGCCCTCACTATCTCTCTCTCTACCTATCGCCCTCATTCTATCTCTCTCTCTACCTATCGCCCTCACTCTCTCTATCGCCCTCACTATCTCTCTCTCTACCTATCGCCCTCACTCTATCTATCGCCCTCACTCTACCTATCGCCCTCACTCGATCTCTCTCTCTACCTATCGCCCTCACTCTATCTCTCTCTCTACCTATCGCCCTCACTCGATCTCTCTCTCTACCTATCGCCCTCACTCTATCTCTCTCTCTACCTATCACCCTCACTCTATCTCTCTCTCTTCCTATCGCCCTCATTCTATCTCTCTCTCTTCCTATCGCCCTCATTCTATCTCTCTCTCTACCTATCGCCCTCACTCTCTCTATCGCCCTCACTATCTCTCTCTCTACCTATCGCCCTCACTCTATCTCTCTCTCTACCTATCGTCCTCACTCTATCTCTCTCTCTACCTATCGCCCTCACTCTATCTCTCTCTCTACCTATCACCCTCACTCTATCTCTCTCTCTACCTATCGCCCTCACTCTACCTATCGCCCTCACTCTATCTATCGCCCTCACTCTATCTCTCTCTCTACCTATCGCCCTCACTCTATCTCTCTCTCTACCTATCGCCCTCACTCTATCTCTCTCTCTACCTATCGCCCTCACTCTCTACCTATCGCCCTCACTCTCTACCTATCGCCCTCACTCTCTACCTATCGCCCTCACTCTCTACCTATCGCCCTCACTCTCTACCTATCGCCCTCACTCTCTACCTATCGCCCTCACTCTCTACCTATCGCCCTCACTCTATCTCTCTCCCTACCTATCGCCCTCACTCTATCTCTCTCTCTACCTATCGCCCTCACTCTATCTCTCTCTACCTATCGCCCTCACTCTATCTCTCTCTCTACCTATCGCCCTCACTCTATCTCTCTCTCTACCTATCGCCCTCACTCTCTCTCTCTCTCACCCTCACTCTCTCTCTCTCTCTCTCTCTACCTATCGCCCTCACTCTATCTCTCTCTCTACCTATCACCCTCACTCTATATCTCTCTCTACCTATCGCCCCTCACTCTATCTCTCTCTCTTCCTATCGCCCTCACTCTCTACCTATCGCCCTCACTCTCTACCTATCGCCCTCACTCTCTACCTATCGCCCTCACTCTATCTCTCTCTCTACCTATCGCCCTCACTCTATCTCTCTCTCTACCTATCACCCTCACTCTATATCTCTCTCTACCTATCGCCCTCACTCTCTCTATCGCCCTCACTATCTCTCTCTCTACCTATCGCCCTCACTCTATCTCTCTCTCTACCTATCGCCCTCACTCTATCTCTCTCTCTACCTATCGCCCTCACTCTATCTCTCTCTCTACCTATCGCCCTCACTCTATCTCTCTCTCTACCTATCGTCCTCACTCTATCTCTCTCTCTACCTATCGCCCTCACTCTATCTCTCTCTCTACCTATCGCCCTCACTCTATCTCTCTCTCTACCTATCGCCCTCACTCTATCTATCGCCCTCACTCTATCTCTCTCTCTACCTATCGCCCTCACTCTATCTCTCTCTCTACCTATCGCCCTCACTCTATCTCTCTCTCTACCTATCGCCCTCACTCTATCTCTCGCTCTACCTATGGCCCTCACTCTCTACCTATCGCCCTCACTCTCTACCTATCGCCCTCACTCTCTACCTATCGCCCTCACTCTCTACCTATCGCCCTCACTCTCTACCTATCGCCCTCACTCTACCTATCGCCCTACCTATCGCCCTCACTCTATCTCTCTCTCTACCTATCGCCCTCACTCTATCTCTCTCTCTACCTATCGCCCTCACTCTATCTCTCTCTCTACCTATCGCCCTCACTCTATCTCTCTCTCTACCTATCGCCCTCACTCTCTCTATCGCCCTCACTATCTCTCTCTCTACCTATCGCCCTCACTCTATCTCTCTCTCTACCTATCGCCCTCACTCTATCTCTCTCTCTACCTATCGCCCTCACTCTATCTCTCTCTCTACCTATCGCCCTCACTCTATCTCTCTCTCTACCTATCGCCCTCACTCTATCTCTCTCTCTACCTATCGCCCTCACTCTATCTCTCTCTCTACCTATCGTCCTCACTCTATCTCTCTCTCTACCTATCGCCCTCACTCTATCTCTCTCTCTACCTATCGCCCTCACTCTATCTATCGCCCTCACTCTATCTCTCTCTCTACCTATCGCCCTCACTCTATCTCTCTCTCTACCTATCGCCCTCACTCTATCTCTCTCTCTACCTATCGCCCTCACTCTATCTCTCTCTCTACCTATCGCCCTCACTCTATCTCTCTCTCTACCTATCGCCCTCACTCTATCTCTCGCTCTACCTATGGCCCTCACTCTCTACCTATGGCCCTCACTCTCTACCTATCGCCCTCACTCTCTACCTATCGCCCTCACTCTCTACCTATCGCCCTCACTCTCTACCTATCGCCCTCACTCTACCTATCGCCCTACCTATCGCCCTCACTCTATCTCTCTCTCTACCTATCGCCCTCACTCTATCTCTCTCTCTACCTATCGCCCTCACTCTATCTCTCTCTCTACCTATCGCCCTCACTCTATCTCTCTCTCTACCTATCGCCCTCACTCTCTCTCTCTCTCACCCTCACTCTCTCTCTCTCTCTCTCTACCTATCGCCCTCACTCTCTACCTATCGCCCTCACTCTCTACCTATCGCCCTCACTCTCTACCTATCGCCCTCACTCTCTACCTATCGCCCTCACTCTACCTATCGCCCTACCTATCGCCCTCACTCTATCTCTCTCTCTACCTATCGCCCTCACTCTATTTCTCTCTCTACCTATCGCCCTCACTCTATCTCTCTCTCTACATATCGCCCTCACTCTACCTCTCTCTCTACCTATCGCCCTCACTCTATCTCTCGCTCTACCTATCGCCCTCACTCTATCTCTCTCTCTACCTATCGCCCTCACTCTCTACCTATCGCCCTCACTCTCTACCTATCGCCCTCACTCTCTACCTATCGCCCTCACTCTCTACCTATCGCCCTCACTCTCTACCTATCGCCCTCACTCTCTACCTATCGCCCTCACTCTATCTCTCTCTCTACCTATCGCCCTCACTCTCTCTCTCTCTCTACCTATCACCCTCACTCTATATCTCTCTCTACCTATCGCCCCTCACTCTATCTCTCGCTCTTCCTATCGCCCTCACTCTCTACCTATCGCCCTCACTCTCTACCTATCGCCCTCACTCTATCTCTCTCTCTACCTATCGCCCTCACTCTATCTCTCTCTCTACCTATCACCCTCACTCTATATCTCTCTCTACCTATCGCCCTCACTCTCTCTATCGCCCTCACTATCTCTCTCTCTACCTATCGCCCTCACTCTATCTCTCTCTCTACCTATCGCCCTCACTCTATCTCTCTCTCTACCTATCGCCCTCACTCTATCTCTCTCTCTACCTATCGCCCTCACTCTATCTCTCTCTCTACCTATCGCCCTCACTCTATCTCTCTCTCTACCTATCGCCCTCACTCGATCTCTCTTTCTACCTATCGCCCTCACTCTATCTACCTATCGCCCTCACTCTATGTACCTATCGCCCTCACTCTATCTACCTATCGCCCTCACTCTATCTACCTATCGCCCTCACTCTCTCGATCGCCCTCACTCTCTCTACCTATCGCCCTCACTCTATTTCTCCCTCTACCTATCGCCCTCACTCTCTCTCTCTCTCTACCTATCGCCCTCACTCTATCTCTCTCTACCTGTCGCCCTCAATCTACTCTCTCTCTCTCTCTCGCTCTACCTATCGCCCTCACTCTATCTCTCTCTCTCTCTCTAGCTCTACCTATCGCCCTCACTCTATCTCTCTCTCTCTCTCTAGCTCTACCTATCGCCCTCACTCTATCTCTCTCTCTACCTATCGCCCTCACTCTATCTCTCTCTCTACCTATCACCCTCACTCTATATCTCTCTCTACCTATCGCCCCTCACTCTATCTCTCTCTCTTCCTATCGCCCTCATTCTATCTCTCTCTCTACCTATCGCCCTCACTCTCTCTATCACCCTCACTATCTCTCTCTCTACCTATCGCCCTCACTATCTCTCTCTCTACCTATCGCCCTCACTCTATCTCTCTCTCTACCTATCGCCCTCACTCTCTCTACCTATCGCCCTCACTCTATCTACCTATCGCCCTCACTCTATCTACCTATCGCCCTCCCTCTATCTCTCTCTCTCTCTCTCTCTCTACCTATCGCCCTCACTCTCTCTCTCTCTCTACCTATCACCCTCACTCTCTCTCTCTCTCTTTGGGTCAGGGCTGTTGACTTTTATAACTGTCTTCTTGACAGGACTGCCGCAAAATAGGAGCCAGAGAGGCACGGCAGGCCCTGTAGTGGGAGCGCTGGGGCATACGGAGGAATGTGTTGCGTTAGAAAGCGGACTTTGGCCATGCATTTCTGATCTACCTTTTTCTGGAGAAACCACTGGGATAGTAGTGTTCTGCGGAGAAGTAGGAAGCCTCTGATCAAGGTCGGTGTGAGGAGACCAGGCCCCTAACATGTCTCACCCAGATTACGCCCGCTAGTCAGCACAACATCCACTGCAGTTGAGCTGTCAGCAAGTACGCTTCAAAGGAGGAGGTGCCCATTCGGACCTTGCCATCCTGCAGCTGCAACTTTCAGTGCAATACAGTGGTGTTTGTCGCCTCAAGAGGGTGTGGAGTTCTTGAAAGAAGGGGTAGGGAGGAATGGCAGGGAAGTGAGCAAAGTAATACAGGACCTGGGAAGGATAACCACTTTTGATAGAGCTATCCTTACTGTCACAGCCAACCGGAGTGATTTCCGAAACCATTTTCTTGGTTTCACAGAGGATACAGCTTTTTTCAAGTGGTCGTCTAATAAATCAGCCTGGTAGTGATGGAGGTGTATCCCTGAGTATCAGACCGTGGTGCAGAGCAAGTGGAGCATAGAGCCCTGACGCTGGACCGTCCACGGGAGAATGCCAGGGCACAGCGGATATACGCTGGATTTGGACCAGTAAATGCAGAGGCCTGCAGCCAGCACAAATGTGTCTAGCGTGGTGTTTAGGGTCGCTATATTGGAATGAGCTTCGCAGAGGTAGGAAAGCATAACACCTACGTATAGGGACACTGCATGTATCCCATCGTCCAGGGGAATTTCACAATTTTGCCCTTCTGCATGAAGACTGACGGTGAACAGTTCCATTGCCATCCCGATAATCAGGCGGGACAGGTGGCATTCCTGTCTGGTTCCCCTACCTACAGAGAAGATCGGGGAGATGAGCCATCCCAGGCGCACACTGGTAGTTTTCTTAAAATGCAAATTTGTGTTGTTTAGGAGGTGGTTGCCCACCCCAATGTGGGACAGTACCTGGAAGAGGTAGTCCCACTGGTGTATGACAAACGCCTTGGAGATGTAAGGTCATACAGGCTGCTGTTTTGGACCTTGATCCTGCATGTTGAAGAGGCATCTGATGGTGTAAGAAGTGCTGCAGCCAAGAATGAAGCAGTTCTGGTTTGGGTGGATGATTCATTTTTTTTATTGAGCCACAGTTGTGCAGCCCCTCCCCCCAGCAACAATGAGGCATAGGACAAACGGTCCCTACTGATGAAGAGCTTGGCCACCAGCCCTTCCTCGGAGCGAACCTCCCCTTCCTATAGAATATCAAGCTTACTGTAAAACCAGATACTAAAGCAACAAAGCTTAGCTAGCTGCCAAGTTTCACGTTTCTAATCAAAGGTGAACAGCCAAGTTTTTATCTCTTTCCTAAATGAAAACAGCGAGGGGCTGTTTTGGATTGCAGTTGGGAGCAGATTCCATGCCTTAGCTGCATGCAGCAGAAAGCTTCTCCCCCCCACCTGACCTGTGTATATCTTGGCACCTGGATCCGTTTTAGATGACTATCTCAAGGACCTAGACGGCTCATACCATTTCCAGCTTCCACTTCACCAATTCTAACTGCAAAATCAGAACAAGTCCTTGCCACCCTGCATATAGAGTTTTGCAATTTACGACACGCACCTTGAGTGCGAGAGCTCTCCAACCGATTCTGCTCACGATTAGCCATGATACTCTGGTATATAGTAGAGAGTGTAATTTCTTCAGGTCCAAGTGGATTTGCACTAGTATTTTCTGAGGGTGCCCCTCCATCCAATACTTCCTTCCGGTCCAATTTAGGCGAAAAAGAGTAATCCCACATCATTGAACCGGCCAAACCAAAGATCATCTCAGACAAGATAGCTTGATATTTCTGTTTACGAACCATTCCGAGAAAGTACCGTCTTATCTCCATCTTCTTCCCAACGCAGGCTACTACCATCACTCCCTTCCTTAGCCCATTCTTTACCAAAGCGATCATCCCCTGAGGAGTTTGAGTGGTCCGACAGAGTAGAATTTATCCCCTCAGTCCACCTCTTTTGTAAAACTTGAGGATACACCCTCTTCTTGAGATGCCTGCAGATCAACTTCCAAGCTGTCAGCCCCCTTATCAGTATTGTTCTGATCCATTGCCACTTTTTCCTGACAAATGCTAACCATAAGAACTTCAGTTCCCATAATGCATCTGTCTTGCTGATTAGCAGCTATTCCATCTACTACCGGAGGGCTAGCAGTGGAAATCAGGGATTCTCGATTGTCAAGCTGCCCAGAGGCACCGGCGCAACTGTCCTCCCCCTCAACGTCACATTCACCCCCTCGACCAGATGCCTCCCCATTCATATCTATCACTGCAGTTACAACATTGGAAAGTTCAACACCCTGAGCTACGTCTTCATGAAGTGTAGGGACTGTCTCAGGCATAGTCTGAAGCATTCCAGTTTTGAGGGGTGCCTTTGTACCTGCCGCCGGATCCCGCAACATCCTATTCTTCCCACTCTGTGCTTTAAAGAGGGAAGGGACTGTCTGTCGTCCTCGGAGAGAAGCGCCACCTCTGCCAGCTGGATCCCCCCTCTCCAGGCAGTCCACCTGGCGTCCCCATGGCAGACCGGCGTCCTCCAACATCAGAGGACCCTCCATCTCCGTCTGGGTCAGACTTCCCGGGACTTCCAGAGCCTGCAAGTGGCCCACGAGTATTGGTGCCCCTGGTGCACACCTTCAGCGGCATCGGCAAAATTGAGCAGGTAAGCGGAGAGGTGAGTAGCTGTAAGAATGGAAGCCCTCGCACATGCCGAATTTCGAAGGTAAGGGCAGCTCCTGAAACAGAACCACGAGCGCCAGATCATAGCAGATGTGGAGATACGTTAACCTTTGTACTGCGCTGCATAATTCCAATCATAAGCAGAAGGAAAAAGGTAAGCAGAAGGAAAAAGTTTAGCAGGGAAGGAGTCATTCAGCCAGCTCGCTCGGCCGACGCTGCAGCCGCCATCTTGCCTCCCGTCCCAAATTGGGTAGATGATCTCAGGGTGAATTTGGGCGTAACTTTCCAAGTATCTTATAATTGGCAAAACAAAAAAAAAGCACACAGCAGCAGACCAAGGTCAAGCACATTGAGTTCCACAAGTTTCAAATATCATGCATGAATGCAGGTACTCCCAGCATCTGCTGCTGAGGGATGTCAATTATACAAAATGTCCACAAGAAAGGAAGATGCACTCTGATCGGAGTCAGTCAAACCATGTGTATTTCAAAATTCTTCACTTTATTAGTCTTGTTTTGTCATAAAAAACTGGCACAGCCAATGCATTTTGTTCCCCTAGTGCCACGGGAACTTCGTCAGGGCTTGTTCACAGTGCGACAGGACATATGCGTCCTTAACAAGAATCCAAATTTTCATCAAAATATGACGTCACCAAGAGAGATCATCCTGTGCATGCAGTCCAGGCAAATCTTAAATATAATAAACTCTGTTCAATATCAATTTCATGAATGTCTAGTGTAGACGGTGCCGTAGCTCTCCTTATTCTTAAAAACAATCCACACTCTAGTGCTAACATCAACGACGTTTTAGTTCCAAATTATCCGTGGGGGGGCTTGAAGGGGGTGCTGTAGCTGCCCCTGTTTCTTAACGCCAATCCACAAAGAATTACATTTAGGAGAACCGGAGCATACACTGCGCTTTCTCTGGTCTGGGAAAGACTACCATAGGAGAGCACCAGCGAAGAATCTTCCTGTTTCTGAAAAAATGAAATTCCAAAGTCGCGGGATCCAAAAATGGGAACCCCAGAATTGCACTGTTTTTGCGTTCTACCGGGTATCAGGCCGTGTAGGATCGCAGCGTCTGGACATAGGACGCGACAGGGCTCACTGGCTAATTTGTCCTGTTGAAGCAGCCTTTCGAAATAAAGGGAAGTGGACGCCGTTTTCCCATGTCTCTTAAAATTGGAAATTAAAAACAGTGCAATTTTGGGGTTCCATTTCTGGATCCCGCGACTTTGGAATTTGATTTTTTCAGAAACAGGAAGATTCTTCGCTGGTGCTCTACTATGGTCTTCTTTCCCGGACCACAGAACGCGCAGAATATGCTCCGTTTCTCCTGAATTTAATAGTTTGTGGATTGGCGTTAAGAAACAGGGGCAGCTACAGCACCCCCTCCAACCCCACCACACTGATAATTTGGAACTAAAACGTCGATGTTAGCACTAGAAAGTGTGAATTGTTTTTAAGTATAAGGAGAGCTACGGCACAGTCTACACTAGACATTGATGAAATTGATATTGAACAGTTTCTAATATTTAAGATTTGCCTAGACTGCATGCACAGGATGACCCCTCTTGGTGATGTCATCATTTGTTCAGGACGCATGTGTCCTATTGCACTGTGAACAAGCCCTGACGAAGTTCCCGTGGCACTAGGGGAACGAAACGCGTTGGCTGTGCTAGTTTTTATGCCAAAACAATACTAATAAAGAGAAGAATTTTGGAATACACAAAGTTTCTGACTGACTTCGATCAGAGTGCACCTTCATTTCTTGTGGACATCTTAAAATTGGCATCCAAGATTGCAATCGACCGATAAGAGGACAAACTGGCAGGACCCCTGTCAGGTTTCAGCAGAGACACCAAGAGGGATTTGCAAAGAGAATGAGGTAATTCCCCAGTGCTCAAGGCCTTACTGAACATTTCCAATAAATGGGGAGCGAGGCTCTAGGCAAAAGTGTGGTTATTTTCAAATGGTAGGCCATCCAGGCCTGGGGTTTTATATTTAGCCAAGTCTTCGACGGCTTGCTTCATGTCTGCAACCGAAATCGGTGCATATAGGCACTTATGGGCTGCCACAGGGATGCGAGGAAGGGCAAGTTTTGTTAGGAACCAAGATTCATAAATGTTGAAGTAGTAACCGAAGAACATGCTCAGAAGGTCTTATTGAGCGTGGAGGATGTCGCAGGTGGGAAAGGTTATTTCCAGTATTGGGCTCAAACGAACCTCTTGGCTGTCAGTCAAGCCAGAAGGCCATCGGACTGATCTCCTATGCGGCGTGTCCCAGCTGCATAGGCAGTAAGTTTGAAGCATTGCTTTTGCTCCAAAAGAGCAGTATGCTGTATCTTGGCTTCAGCTAGCACCTGTCTCCTAGAAGCACTGCATTCTACCTCCCTTTCCAGTGAGGGCAGGAACTATTCAGCTGCCTCGAGCTCCCAGTCTAGATTTCTGCACATCTGTGTTACTTCCTACAGGCAAAATATTCTCGTGACCACCTTAAAAGCATCCCCTTCAACTGCCCTGGAGGATTCCAAGGTGTAGTTTGCGGTGGAAAACTGATGAATGTGAGATGAGTCCCGGAAGGTTGGATCCTTCAAGCAGTCCCACAGGGGGCTTCATGTAGGTGTTGGGATGAGCGAGATAGCCACTGAAGAACAGTTGTTACTTACCTGTAAACAGGTGGTTCTCCAGTATTGGTGTCTTTCATAGATTCACATGCTTGAATATTCCCCGTCGAAGTGGGAGTCCCACGATACATAAAATAGCAATAATGCTACTATATATATATATGTAATAACATAATACATAATAAAACGGAGATAATATACACTGAAAAACCTCAACAATGGTTCCTACATAGGAATGCATTATAGAGAGAAAACTAATTTGCAACATATCAGTGTCATTATGTTAGTCCAAACTGCAGCCAATCAGGCACCCTCTAGAACCTTCTCCTCAGAAGCTCAAGCCCTCAGATTTTCGTAGCACAAGTAATAAGAGCGTATGAGGAGAAAAGAGCCTCTGAGGGGAGGAGGGAGGGTCGCATGTGAATCTATGAAAGACACCAATACTGGAGAACCACCTGTTTACAGGTAAGTAACAATTGTACTTCTCCAGTATTAGGGGTGTCTTTCATAGATTCACATGCTTGCATAGAATAGATAGCAGTAACCTCATAGAAGCTGAGATTGCAATAATTCTTAAAACTTGAAAACAATAACATATGGCTTAAAAGCATATAGCAATCTCAAAAGGAAAAGGAGGAGGGAACAGAGGCTCACCTTATTTAAAAAGATGACGAAGCACTGCTTGCCCCACTGCGGTATCCGCTTTGTTGATAGCTTCCAAACAGTAATGTCTGGTAAAGGTGTGCCTCCTGGACCATGTCGCTGCCCGACAAATCTGGTGTAGAGGCACCCCAGCAAACAAAGCGGTGGCTGACGCCATCGCTCTTGGAAAGGGGCGACCATTCGGTCCCCCCGAACGTATGGTGGAGTACCACGATCCCCCCGGGAAGCCATCTTGGGCGGGAGGCGAGCCTCGGCTGGTATGCCCGAAGCGGCGTAGCCGGGGCGTGCCTTTTTCCCGCCCTGGAGTGGGCTGGCCTAGACACTGACGCGGCCGGCCACGCCCTTGGGGCAGGCCGGGGCGGGTTTACGCCCGCCCTGAAGACGGATAAAAGGAGCAACAAGCCAAGAAAGCATCCTCTTGTTCCTGTGCTCTGAAGCTGCACCTCCTCGCTGCACGTGAGCTCGAGACGGAACGAAGAGCCAATTTTGAGCGTTGTAATCTTTTTGTTTGTTTGCAGATACTCGGTTTGGAGAATGCCCAAGAAGGCGGGAAAGCGTATGACTACCGAACAGATGCTGCGTGTTCTTATGAAAGAGGTGACCGACCTAAAGAGGCGAATGGCGGATAAAGATGAGGAAGGGGGACCGAAACGCCCTTTGGCAGGAGCAGCTCCGGGAGGAAAAGGCAAGAGACCCAGAAGGGGAGCAGCGGGGGGAAACATCCCGGTTCCCTCTGCTCCACTCGAGAAACCAACTCCGTTGCCGGAAGAGGGGAATCCGATTCCCGTAGTGATCACCCCCGTGTCCGGGGAGGATATGCCGCCCGAGCTGGCAGCACAAGTAGCAGCGTGGTTGGGTAAAGGTAGCAAGGGCGCCACGGCTGACGACGCGCAGGTATTGATGAAGCAACTGCGTGAAACAAGGGAAGCGGCTGCGGCAGTAGTGAAGCCACCTGGAACAGGTCCAGTCACAGATACAGCTTCCGGTTCAGGTAAGCGACCATTGCCGATTGCAAGGGATGAGTCTGCACCCTCTCGAAGGGAAAAGTTGGGTCAGCATGTCCCTCTGGCTATTAAAGAGAAGATATGGGCAGATGAGTATATAAACATCTTCTCGTTGCTTACCGATCATTACGAGATGGAGCATGTTAAGAGCCAGAAGGAGCTCATGCATCCGAGTGTTTGGCGCGCAAAGATGGCCGCCTTTAAGGTAAACGAAAACATTGGCACTTGGGGCAGAGCATGGGGGATTTTTACATCCATCATGGGTGAACGTAGGCCCGAATTGCTGTCCGAATTGCCGATTTATCAGACACGGATCATGGGGTACTCTGTTTCACACGAAGGCAATCAATGGTTTTGTTACGATAATATTTTCAGAAAAGCGAAGGAACATGATAAAACATTAACTTGGGATTGTTATGATTCTGTGTCTTGGTCCAAAATGGAAGATAATGGTATGTTGAAGTTGCCGTTGGTGGGGGGTAGCGTGGGTGAATCCTCCCGCCAATATGCTGGGACGCCCTTTCGATCAGGTACGAGTTACGACAACCACTCGAGGCCGAGCGGCAACACAGGTAAAAGGGGGATTTGTTGGAACTTTAACAGGGGTAAATGTACGAGGCCCCAAGGGTCTTGCAAATTTAGGCACGAATGTGGTGGTTGTGGGCAAGCATCCCATCCGGAGTCCATGTGCAGAGCCAAAACGGGGGATAACGGGGGCAGAGGAGGCGCCAAACAGGTCTGAGATAGTCCGAGGGGCGCCTTTACCTACTCCGATTGATACCATGGCAATGATTCCTTGGCTCAGCGAATACCCGGATCACGCTTCCGCTGGGGTGTTGCGGAACGGGTTTTCATATGGTTTCCGCATTCCTGTGGGGGAGTTTCAGGGTATAGCGAAATGTAAAAACCAAATTTCGGTATTACAACATACGTCCGTGGTACAAGAAAAGATCGGGAAAGAGGTTACTCGAGGTCGAGTTGCTGGTCCATTTAATGTGCCACCAGTTGCTAACTTTGTTTGTTCACCTTTAGGGGTGGTCCCCAAGAAGGACCCGGGTGAGTTTAGGTTGATACATAATCTATTAGCCCCACGTGGTCGTTCCGTAAATGATGCGATAGACCCGGAAGTATGTTCGGTGCGGTACGCATCCTTCGATGAGGCCGTAGCCATATTGAATCGCCTGGGGCCGGGCGAGCTGATGGCAAAATCTGATATCGAGTCAGCGTTCCGGTTGCTCCCGGTACATCCAGATGACCAGCGTCTTCTTGGTTTCATGTTTCAGGGTCACTATTACATGGATCGGTGTATGCCGATGGGGTGCTCTATATCTTGTGCCTATTTTGAAAAGTTCAGTTGTTTTCTGCAATGGGTCTTTACAAGGAAGACGGGGTTTCGACATGTTATGCATTATCTCGATGACTTTTTGTTTATGGGGGCAGCCGGGGATCCGGCATGTGGACATGCCTTGACTGAATTTCGTGTCTTGATGAAACAGTTTGGCGTGCCATTGGCACCAGGTAAGACGGTGGGTCCCTCGACTTGCCTCGAATTTCTGGGGATCGAGCTCGACTCTGAGGAAGGTTGTTTTCGTTTACCAGCTGATAAAGTGTTAAAATTCAGGGCATGCCTGCAAACGTGTATAAGTGAGTCTAAGGTTAAGCTACATCAATTACAACAATTGGTGGGACAGTTGAATTTTGCCTTAAGAGTAATACCGATGGCCCGCCCCTTCTCCCGTTCGATCGCTCAAGCCATGGTCGGCCTGAAGGAGGGTCATCATCGCACGAGGCTCTCGGCTGAGGTTCGCCAGGACATGCGCATTTGGTTGGCATTTCTGGCGGAGTTCAATGGTCGGATTGTCTGGAATAAACCGGCGGTGTCCTCCGAAGAGCTGGGGTTGTGGACAGATTCGGCTGGGAGCATTGGTTTTGGTGCCATATTCGGCACACAATGGTCGGCTCAAAAATGGCCGGTATGGTGGCATGAGTGTGGGCTGACCAGTAACATTGCCTTTCTTGAACTTTTTCCCATTCTGGTGGCCCTGAAAACTTGGCCTGAGGGATTCAGAGATCACTCTGTGGTGTTTTGGTCCGATAACATGACCGTGGTTGAGTGTATCAATAGCCAGGCAGCACGATGCAAATGGATGCTGAGATTGCTCAAAGAAATTGTGTTATTGTGTTTGCAATTAAACGTGTTATTTAGGGCATGACATGTGCCGGGGGTAATGAATCAAGCAGCTGATGCGCTTTCTCGTTTCCGTATGCAGGCCTTCTGGGGTTTTCTGCCCACAGCGGACCCGGTGGCGGCACCCTTTCCCGAAGCTCTCTGGTCTCTCGGTGCCCCGAACTACAGAACCTCGTGGGAGAGAGTTTAGCACCCCGGACAAGGAAGGCATATGAAGGGGCGTTCCGAGCCTATTGGGCCTTTTTGGGGACGGCTAGGGGAGAGCTTTGGGGCCAGGAAGAGCTAGTAGTAAAATTTTTGCTGTCTTTACATCAGGCAGGCAAATCAGTGGCTACGGCCCAGAGGCATCGGGCCGCCATTTCCTTCATGGCAAGGGCTCATGGGGTCCAGGACCCGACTGCGTCTTTTGTTGTGCAAAAAGCGCTACGTGGGTGGCAACGCCTTGAGGGTCGCAGAGTAGATGAAAGGCGCCCGATAGGTTTGGATAGGTTGGCCCTGTTATTATCCATACTCCCTGCAACGTGTTCATCCCGGTATGAAACAGTGTTATTCCGAGCCGCTTTTACGCTGGCATTCCATGGGGCTATGCGGGTAAGCGAACTAGTGGCAAGGAACAAGCAGGATGTGATGGGGGGACTGTGCCGAGAGCACGTTCAGGTCAGAGGGGGGACAATGACTGTCTCGTTCGTCAGGTCCAAGACTGATCAGGGTGCGATGGGTGACTGCATAATTATACAAGGGATTCCCGGGTCCTCCATGTGCCCGGTGAGTTGTGTAGAGGAGTATTTAGCACAAAGGGTGGCATCATGGGGGGGGGGACTTTGTTGAGACACGCTGACGCCACCCCACTGACGAGGTTTCAGTTTCAGCGGGTGCTTGCGATGTCGATTGCCGCTGCGGGCTTGAACCCGGGCGAGTTTGGGACCCATTCCTTTCGGATAGGGGCTGCTACAGAGGCTACAGCCAGGGGTCTGAATGTCGAACAAGTTAAACGTGTGGGGCGTTGGTCCTCCAACTGTTATAAAAGGTATGTGCGGTTGCACATGTTGTGAAGCTGTAATGATGTACTCACGCTTCTTGTTTTGTTTGGTTTCAGTTGCGCAAGCCTACGAGGCGGGGCGGACTATGCAGTCGACCCAACACCGGGCCAGCGGTCAGACATCACCGGCTGTGAAAGAGGAGGTGTGGGTCGTGGGCCACTCATACGTGAGGCGTGCCGCGGACGTATTCAAAGCAGGTGACATGATTCACGTGGCTGGGGAATACGGGTACAGTGTGTCCTTCTACGGAAGGGGCGGACTCTGTATTGACCAGTTTCAATCATTTTTCGAGGGTTTGCTAGGGCGGATGAGGTCACCGCCGTCTATAGTCATAGTACATCTTGGGGGCAATGATTTGGTCACCACTGGTAGACGACTTCTTCTTGAGGCGATGCTTTCCACTGTAAGTTGGTTGGCGAGGAGAGTTCCAGGGTGCACGATTGCATGGTCCCATATGATCCCACGAAAAGTATGGCGGGGGGCTATTTCTGTTTCTGCTCTGAATCATTCAGTAAGAAAAATTAATAACAAAGTGAGTAGATTGTTCCGTTCCAATACACTGCATTCTATTTCGCATGGTTGTATTACTGGTGACAGTATGTATTTGGGGGATGGTGTTCACTTGTCCCGGGTGGGGAACGAGTTACTCATAGGAGACTTGATAGCTTGGCTGAAGACTTTAAGACATGACCTTTAGGTAGGAGTTTTGTGGGGGGTCCGGATAGCCGGTCAACTATCCGGCCTGTGGCGGTAAGGTCATGATCGGTGAGCACTAATTGGAAGATCCCTATGAGTGGGCGTCACCCATTACGGATGGGAGCGCTCGAGGGAGGTGGCCATTGGCCCCTCCACGGGGAGGCGGTCCCTTCTAAGGATGGGCCGCCGAAAGGAAAGGAAAGGCGGTCAAGGCCCCTTCCTGGGTAGGAGGGGCTACAGCCCCCTCCTGGGGAATTTCCCGGGGCCAGGACATCTGCGACGGCAGATGTGGTAAGGTTGTGTGGGGTTTGGGGGGGGGTCTACGCTACCTTCTAGATACCTCACACGAGTCCTCGGACGACCTTTAAGTGGCGTCGAGTTTATTGGGGCCCCCGTCAAGTCAAGGGAAATTGGTAGTTGCACTTGAGGTACACCTCTGTGCGGTCACCCCTCACAAGTGAGGGGGATATGTCTGGTTTAGGGATCTTGACACCGGTTACGACCTTGCCGTTGGCCCTTAAACGTTAGGATGTACAATTTCAAATGGCAAGTTAATATTTTGTAGGATGTTAGTTCGGCTAGGAGAACCTTTGTATTAGAGAATATGTTAAGGTTAGCCAGACATCGCAATGTGGTAATGAAATTGTACATAATATGAAACTGTTATTTTAATGTTTTAATTTTGTTTCATATTTTAATAAATACGGCCGGGAGGGTCACTCCCTCCAGTCTTCCAAAAGTTCAGAACTGTTTCCGGTTTCCCATCCTTGGGGATTGTGTTGAGAGGGGGTGGCGGGTATCTCAGCCATATGGAAAGGGGCGACCATTCGGTCCCCCCGAACGTATGGTGGAGTACCACGATCCCCCCGGGAAGCCATCTTGGGCGGGAGGCGAGCCTCGGCTGGTATGCCCGAAGCGGCGTAGCCGGGGCGCGCCTTTTTCCCGCCCTGGAGTGGGCTGGCCTAGACACTGACGCGGCCGGCCACGCCCTTGGGGCAGGCCGGGGCGGGTTTACGCCCGCCCTGAAGACGGATAAAAGGAGCAACAAGCCAAGAAAGCATCCTCTTGTTCCTGTGCTCTGAAGCTGCACCTCCTCGCTGCACGTGAGCTCGAGACGGAACGAAGAGCCAATTTTGACCCACCCACCAGCCCCTGAGGACAGCAAGTGGTTTTGAATAAAGTTTTGATGTGGTAACTTTAATTTTGTTTGTAGGTTGGGATTATTATCATGACAACTTGGAATATGCAATAAAGAATGGTCGATTTGTGGTATGTTTTGTAAATAAAGTAACCCTGCTCTAGTGTTTGATCAGTAAGCATGCTTTAATAAAGTGGTTGTTGTTACTGTCTTTTAGGTAATTTAGTCATTTAGTTTAGAACTGTCGTATTTATTTTGGTCGGGCGGTAAGGTCATGATCGGTGAGCACTAATTGGAAGATCCCTATGAGTGGGCGTCACCCATTACGGATGGGAGCGCTCGAGGGAGGTGGCCATTGGCCCCTCCATGGGGAGGCGGTCCCTTCTAAGGATGGGCCGCCGAAAGGAAAGGAAAGGCGGTCAAGGCCCCTTCCTGGGTAGGAGGGGCTACAGCCCCCTCCTGGGGAATTTCCCGGGGCCAGGACATCTGCGACGGCAGATGTGGTAAGGTTGTGTGGGGTTTGGGGGGGGGGGTCTACGCTACCTTCTAGATACCTCACACGAGTCCTCGGACGACCTTTAAGTGGCGTCGAGTTTATTGGGGCCCCCGTCAAGTCAAGGGAAATTGGTAGTTGCACTTGAGGTACACCTCTGTGCGGTCACCCCTCACAAGTGAGGGGGATATGTCTGGTTTAGGGATCTTGACACCGGTTACGACCTTGCCGTTGGCCCTTAAACGTTAGGATGTACAATTTCAAATGGCAAGTTAATATTTTGTAGGATGTTAGTTCGGCTAGGAGAACCTTTGTATTAGAGAATATGTTAAGGTTAGCCAAACATCGCAATGTGGTAATGAAATTGTACATAATATGAAACTGTTATTTTAATGTTTTAATTTTGTTTCATATTTTAATAAATACGGCCGGGAGGGTCACTCCCTCCCGTCTTCCAAAAGTTCAGAACTGTTTCCGGTTTCCCATCCTTGGGGATTGTGTTGAGAGGGGGTGGCGGGTATCTCAGCCATACGTTGAATGTGCCTTCACTGGACGTTGTAAAGGCTTGCCAGCTTGCTGGTGACAAAAGGATATGGCTGCTGAGAGCTATCTTGCAACTGTCTGTTTTGTCACTGAATGCCCCTTCCGCATCCGTCCATATGCTACAAACAGTTGATCGGATTTACGGAAAGGGGTGGTCCTTGAAATGTAAAATTTCAGACAACGTTTGATGTCTAAAGAATGTAGTTGTTGCTCTGCCGGAGATTTTGGATCCGGGAAAAAAGTCTTTAAGAAGACAGGTTCGTTCAAATGGAAGTCAGTAGGTACTTTCGGCAAAAAAGAAGGATTGGTACGAAGTGACACTCCATTGGGCTTAAACTGTAAATACGGAGGCTTTATCGTGAAAGCGTGAAGGTCACTTACACGACGAGACGATGTTAAGGCCAAAAGTAAAGCAATCTTCCAGGTAAGATACTTGATGTCTGCTCTGTGGATCGGTTCAAATGGAGGCTTCATAAGCTGTGACAATACCACGTTGAGGTGCCATGCCGGAGGAGGGCGCCTAATCCGAAGAAACTTCCTGAAAAGTCCTTTAAAGAACTGTCGGATGATTCTGGATGAACAGAGAGACGAGCCATCATGCCGGTAGCGTGAAATAGCCGCTAGAAAAACTCTCAAGGTGGCATGAGAGAGACCAGACTGAGCGAGGCTCAGAAAGAAAGGCAAAAGCTGCTCCGGAGTGGAGTCGATTGGGTGGATATTGGATGCAGCGCACCAATGACAGAAACGTTTCCACTTTAGCTTATATGTCTTGATGGTTGATGGAGCTCTAGCAGACGCTAGAATGTCTCTGCATTCTTGGGGCATATTTAAGGTGGCAAATTCAACGTACTCAGGTTCCATGCCGATAATTGAAGCGTGGATGGGTCTGGATGGCAAATTTGACCGTCGTGCATCGTCAGGAGGTCTGGACGTGGATGCAGATGAATGGGTGTGCATTGTGATAGCAGAAGCAGTTCCGAAAACCAAGCCTGTCTGGGCCAACGTGGGGCGATCAGTATTAAGTGGCAGGGTTGCCTGCGCATCTTCCACAACGTCCTCGGCACCAACGGGATCGGTGGAAATGCATAAGCAAACAGTCCGCTCCAATCTAGGAGTAGGGCATTTCCGCTGGACTCAGGATGAGGATGCCAACTTGCGAAAGATTGGCACTTCCGATTCACTGGGGTTGCAAAAAGGTCTATCCTGGGACAACCCCAACGGCGGAACACCAGGTCTAGAGTCGGTTGATGTAACTCCCACTCATGAGTGGATGACGCGGACCTGCTCAGGGAATCTGCAAGGATGTTGGGTACCCCCGGCAGATGGACTGCCGTCAAAGAAATTTGGTGATGAAGTGCCCAATCCCACATCCTTTGAGCTAGACGAGACAGTGGCTGAGATCTTGTGCCGCCCTGTTTGTTCATGTAGTGCATGCTGGTGGTGTTGTCTGTTTGAACCAGCACCGATTCCCCCTGCACTACGGGCAAGAATGATTTGAGCGCTAGGAAGATTGCCATCAACTCCAGCCGATTGATATGCCAGGTTCGTTGTGTCGCCGTCCATTTGCCTTTGATGGAAAGGTCCAGGAGATGAGCGCCCCAGCCCTCCATGGACGCATCTGTAGTCAACGTCAGATCCGGAGACTGGGCTAGTAAAGAAATCCCTTCGTCTAGATTGGCTGGTTGTTCCCACCAGAGCAAACTGTTCTTCATGCGGGGTGTGACCGTCACCTGATCGTTGAACGACCCCGACACTTGACGCCATTGCAGGTCCAATTCCTCCTGTATAGGACGGGTACATAACCTGCAATTTGGGATCAGTGCGATACAAGATGATGCCATCCCCAGAAACGACTTTAACGTTTGCACAGAAACTGACTGCTTTGACCTGATGAGTGAGACCAGACGAATTATCTTCTGATGTCATTCGAGGGAGATGAAGGCTTTTGACAGGTTTGTGTCTAGGATTGCTCCTAGGAAGTTTCTTCTTCGCAGCGGTGTTAAGTGTGACTTCTCCACATTGACGGTTAACCCTAGAGCCTTGAACATTTGGTGGCATAGGCGTGTGTCGTGAGCCAGCAGTTGCGGAGATTGGGATTTTTGAAGACAATCGTCCAGATAAGGAAAGATCTGAACTCCCTGAAGACGCAAATGAGCCATGACCGGAGCCAGAACTTTTGTGAAGACACGAGGTGCTGATCGTAGGCCAAAAGGCAGGACTCTGAACTGATAGTGATTGTGACCCACCTTGAATCTCAAGTATTGCCGATGTCGAAGGATAATTGGCACATGAAAATAAGCGTCTTGCAGGTCTATTGTTGTTAAAAAATCTCCGCTGCAGAGAAGTCGTAAGACTTCTGATAACCTCAGCATGCGGAAAGATTGTGGTTTGAGGAACAGATTGAGAGCTCTCAAGTCCATAATGGGTCGTCACTCCCCCGTCTTTTTGAGAATGAGGAAAAATGTTGAGTAGAAACCTTTCCCTCGCTGAGATACAGGAACCACTTCGACTGCACCCTTTTTTATTAGAAGATGAACCTGATGTTGTAGTTCCTCTAGATGGGGAGGTGGTGGGCCTGAAGGTGGAGAATGTGGAGGAATCTCTGAACTCCAAGGCATGACCCTTGTGCACAATGTCTAAAACCCATTGGTCCGATGTTATCAACGACCACTGGGAGTAAAACTGCGAGATTCGCCCTCCAACTTTCTGCTGAACTTGAAAGTCATTGACGTTTGTTGTTGTTGGAGCCTCTATAGTTAGACTTTCCTCTATAGGGCTTGGACTGCTGCTGACGAGAAGATTGTTGGTTGGAGTAACGCTGGTTCCCTTGATTGTACTGGCGGTACTGGGACTGCCCTCCTCGAGAAAAGCCAGACGAGGTGCCTCGTCCACGCGCACCACGAAAAGGCTGCTTCTTGAACTGCAAGGAACCAAGCGACTTTGCCGTGTCGGTATCTTTCTTTATCGATTCCAACGCCTCCTCGATGTGAGAGCCGAACAGCGACTCTCCGTCATACGGCATGTCAAGTATCTTTGACTGGATCTCTTGTCGGAACGATGTGGATTTTAGCCAACCCTGGCACCGGAGCGCCGCAGCACTGGCAAGGATACGGAAAGCAGTACCCGCAACGTCCACAGCACAGTCAATTACTTCTTCTGAAGCCCTTTTTCCATCTTGAAGGATCTGGTGCGCTTCTGCTCTGGATGTTTCCGGAATTAACGCAACCAGCGCAGAAATGTCTGACCACATTTGTCGGTCGAAACGACCTAAAATGGCCAAAGCATTAGCGGCACGGGCTGAAGTAGATGCCATGGATGAACATTTTTTCCCAATTGCATCCAAACGTCGACCCTCTCTATCAGGAGGGGAAGTGATAGGAGCTGCAGGGTTACGCACCCGACGCAGCGCTGCCTGAGTCACCACGGAATCTGGCTTAGGATGCGAGAGCAATCAAGCAGGCGAGCCAGTCGGGGCCTTATATTTCTTTTCCAATCGAGGGATTTGAGCAGGTAAGGAGTTAGGAGCCTGCATGATCTTTATTCCCTCTTTCCACACAAATTCGATAATTGGTATGGTGTGGACCTGTTTATAAGGCTTTCTCTCGCTGCACTCTAGGCAATTTGAAGCGGTCTGCCGCCTTATCCATCAAATTATGGAAGCTAGCGATGTCAACCGGAGGTGAATCACCGGAATCGCCCTGTTGTGGAGAGGGCGTCTGTATTCGATAGTCATCAAATTCTGCCATATCCGGGTCTTGTTCATCATCTGTATCCTGAGGAACTTCTCCTTCCTCTCTTTCCGGCTCTGACTCATCATCCACATCTCGTTGAGAATTAGTGGGGATAGCTGGACGTGGCTCTTCTGATGGAGCAGTCTTCCTCGGAGGAGTTTGCTGAGGTTGAAAAGGCCCTGTGGTCTCAGAGGTAGCATGGCCCGGGGTACCCTGGGGCGTAGGAGGAAATCTCCTATTGTAATCATCCAACATATGTTGTAGGTTTGAAAATAGCTATACCGGAAAAGTCGCCATAGGAACCTGCACATATTGTTCCTCCTGTTGGTCTTCAACCTCTTCAACCTCTTCCTCGTCCTCTTCAGAACTAGTGTCCTGACACTTGATAATCAAATCCGATGGACTTTGAGCATCACCAAAAACATTGTCGTCTGCAACGGATTCCGTCTCATGGTCTGTTACCAACAATGGTGAAGGTGGCTGAAGAGTAGGAGGCGGCAACTGGAGAGCAGAGTCCTGAATATTGCTCAAAGAAGACTCCGTAACGACTGTAGGAGCTTAAGTGTCCAAAGGCACTAAGGGCATATTTGCGAAGGACAGGGATCCTGAAGTGGATGCTGTGTCCTCTTGCTGTGCACCAGAAGTTAAAGGTAAAGCTGTCGTCGACGCAGCCGTCGACGTAGATGTCTGAACTGGAGCAGCCGTCGACGACGATTTAGAGACAGTCGTCGGAGACGGTGATGTCTTGGATGTATTCGTCAACGACGAATGCTTTGACATAGCCGTCGACGGAGTCTTCGTCGCCGGAAGCGTCGTCGTCGAATCCTTGGATGTTATCTTCGCCGTCGACGAAGCCTTTGTCGACGGAATAATAGTCGTCGACGAGCTGGTCGACGGGATCTTCGCCGTCGACGGGGTCTTCGACGTCGACGGGGTCTTTGTCGTCGACGGGATCTTCGACGTCGACGGGACATGCATCGTCGACGATGACTTCTTAGTCGACGAAAGCTTCTTTGTCGACGATATAATCGGAATCGTCGACGGGACTGAAGAGGTAGAGGCTTTCGTAGTCGTGAAAGCCGCCGACGAAACCGTCGTCGACGACGAAGCCAACGTAGTCGTCACAGTAGTCGGCGACGAAGCCACAGTAGCCAATCTCGTCGATGGAATGGTCGTCGACGAGCCCGTCGACGACCGCGCTGACTGAAGTGTAAAAACACTTGTAGATGCTGGAAAAGACGCCTGAGAGCCAGGTCTCGTGGGCGTAGTCACAGAAGTGACAGTAGCAGTAGGTTTCCCTGGGGCTACTGTTAAAGCCAGCTTTTTCTTCTTCAGGAAAGGAGATGGTAATTCCTGAACACTGCCACGCTTAGAAGGGGCAGTTGAAGGACCTGACTGGAAACTCTCTGCATCAGACAAGACTCCTTCCTTGTCCTGAAGGCGCTTCAACCATAACAAAAGACAACCTTCCCTGTCCCTGAGAGTCTTAGCAGGAAAAGTTCTACAGAACTTGCAGTCAGCCACCTTATGCTCAGGATAAAGGCAGTAAATACATTTTTGGTGGGGGTCCTTCTCAAACAGACGCAGTTTCCCACAGGAAGAGCAAGGCCTAAACAAAGACTTCTTACTTGACATCCTGAGGAGTACAGAAATAGAAGACAAGAATGAAGAAAACTGAGCAGAGCTCAGGGAGACTCCCTTCACACGACGTGCGGTAGAAAATAAGAGGGCTTGAGCTTCTGAGGAGAAGGTTCTAGAGGGTGCTTCAGCCTGATTGGCTGCAGTTTGGACTAACATAATAACACTGATATGTTGCAAATGAGTTTTCTCTCTATAATGCATTCCTATGTAGGAACCATTGTTGAGGGTTTTCAGTGTATATTATCTCTGTTTTATTATGTATTATGTTATTACATATATCTATCAGTCTAATTGGGAATTGTATTTGAGGCACTCTAACACCCCTTCACGCTATTCAGCTCTCTTTCGCCTCGCCTAGCCGCTCTGGTTGACTGTAGGCGGCGGCGGGCGCCATCTTGGGTGTGGGCTGGGGCTGCGCTCTAGTCGCGCTGGCCTCCCACCCTCCTCACGGCCAATAAAGGAACACCATGACCAGACGGCACAGCGGGCTGGCGCAGCGGGCGCGTGCCGAAGCCGTGCCAAAGCCTAGCCCGTCTGCGCCCGTCCGCGGCCGGACACGGCTCAGGGCCACAACCCCTGGTCCCCGATTGCTGTACTCATCTCATTATTTAAAAGAGCTGAATCCTGGTAAGACACATCAGGACTGTACTACTGCCTCTCTTACTACTGTGATGGGCACTCGCCCCCCCCGTGTCCAGGTTGTAGCTACCAACTCCCCCAATCTCATTTACTAGCCCATCTAGACCCTAATTATGTCCCGCCACACGCTCCAGATAACGCTCCTCTGCATGGCTGTCGAGCCGCGCTCATTAATACGCGCTCACTCCCATGTCATAGCTTTCAGATTAATGAGTTTATTCTCGCCCATGACCTGGATCTATTATTTGCCACTGAGACCTGGGCAGATGCCGGGTCAGGTCCGGACTTTTGCGACGCTACCCCGGATGGATATAGCGTCGCTAGACACGACAGGCCTATAGGAAGAGGTGGTGGCCTTGCAATTATTTACAAGGACAAATATCGTACCACACTCGACCCCATAAACTCTGCCAATTGTGAATCAGCTGCCTTTGCTATTAGCATTAACCCCAAGCAAGCTCTAAAGGGTATAATACTATACCGACCCCCTGGCCCCCGTAACTCTTTTCTCTCTACTCTCTCTGACCTGAATGATAACGTTATAGGTTCAGAAAAATATACGATACTGGGAGATTTTAACTTCCATTTGGAAGAGCAGGACAATTCTGATACTATTCAACTCATTACTGACCTTTCTAACCTAGGACTGCACCAATTAGTTAAGGGCATCACACATCAAGCTGGACACACCCTTGATGGTCTGTTCACTAATGATCCTGACATTTCTGTGCTGGACATTATTCCCATCACGTGGTCAGACCACAGGGCTATTATATTTCAGCTAGATATACGGACCGCGTACCCTTCACTTCCCAGGCCCCGAACTAGGGTGGGGACTCGTGCTTGGAAAAACGCAGACATCCCTCAGATGCTAGATTCCCTGGCCTCCTCCTGTCCTCAGGGAGGAAATACTCCTGCACTATCAGCCTCAGATTTCCAGGATTGGATCCGAAGTGCCGCCGACCTAGTGGCCCCAGAGAAACTCACAAGACCTAACAGAGCATCTCCTTCGGCCGCCTGGTACAATGAAGATCTTAGACTTCATCGCCAACACTGTAGGAATCTAGAAAGGCGCTGGAGGAAAGCTTACTGCCCCATAGCCAGACAAACTTATAAAGATGCCCTTATGATCTATAAAAAGGCGATTATGGCTCGAAAAACGGCTTTCTTCTCGGCGCAAATTGAGACCGCTGCTAACTCTGCTAGAGAGCTGTTCTCTGTTGTCACGACTCTGTCCACCCCCTCCACTGGCCCTGGAGTCGAGCCCTCACAGACCTTCTGTAATGAACTATCTACTTTTTTTACCACAAAGGTGGCAGATATATATGCATCATTTGAAGGGGATACCAAAGCTGAACACAGAGGTGGTACTGTGAAAGAAGTACTTTCCCATCACAATCATGATTCCTTTCCATGTTTTTCACCTGCCTCACATGATGATGTTATCAAACTCATTTCTACCATCAAATCGGGCTCCCCTCTGGACCCTTGCCCTCCTTCTGTGATGCCAAAACTCACAGAAGTGATCTCACGCCCCCTCATGGAGATCTGCAATACTGCATTTCAGACAGGCCACTTTCCCAGTATATGGAAGAAGGCGGTTATAAAACCCCTTTTAAAAAAACCTTCCCTAGACCCTACAGCTGTCGCCAGTTATAGACCCATTGCGTGTCTGCCCTTTCCTGCCAAAGTATGCGAATTCCTGATGAACAGACAGCTCTCAGAGTTCGTCGAGACCCACCAACTTCTCGACGAAACGCAGTTTGGTTTTAGGAAAGGGCATGGAACAGAGACCGCCTTGATAAAGGCCTCTGATGAGATCAGGGCGATCATGGATCAGGGAGGGGCGGCTGTCCTCATCCTTTTGGACTTGTCAGCGGCCTTTGACACGGTCGACCATGTCACTCTAGTCGACCGTGTCACAGCCCTGGGGATAAACGGTCTGGCCAGGGATCTCATCTCATCTTTCCTGGCAAACCGTACCCAGACAGTGAGGCTGGGAGACTTCTACTCTCCTATCTCTGCACTCCCTTGTGGAGTCCCACAAGGCTCCTCGCTAAGTCCTATGCTATTTAACATCTATGTAGCGGACTTAGCGAGGGTAATAAAGGCCCATGGGGTACGGCTTACATCTTACGCAGATGATACCCAGCTGGTTCTGGGTATCCACAGGGACGGCCTCACTGTGGCAGCCAACTTCCAGAGAGCTATGCTTGAGGTCAGTACCTGGATGGCCTCGAATTGTCTTAGGCTCAACTCGGACAAGACCGAGATTATGACCTTCGGAAAACTCTCCCCTGAATGGTCCCCTAGTTGGTGGCCGGAAAAGCTCGGCCATCCACCTGTCCCAGTGGAAAAAGCCAGAAATCTGGGAGTGATTTTTGACAGCAAGCTGGCTTTTGACCTTCACACTAACAAGGTTGTCTCGTCATCATTCTTTATTTTGAAAAAAATTAAGAAACTACTACCTTATCTCCCCCCCTCAGCTGGGAAGACTCTGGTCTCCACCTTAGTCTTCTCTAAAATAGATTATGGGAACGCTCTCTTTCTTCATACCCAGAAGCGTGTCATAACTAAGCTGCAATCCATCCAGAATGCGGCTGCCAGGATCCTTCTAAACATTCCTCGCCGCAAATCCACCACTCTTGGCATTCGTCAGCTCCACTGGCTGAGAGTTGAGAGCCGCATTAAATTTAAGGCCCTCTGCATTGCATAAAAGGCAGTACATGGCATAGGACCCAGGTTCCTGACCGAAGCTTTTCAGCTGTATACTCCCAGAAGGCAATTAAGATCGGCCAACACCAGTCTCCTCCCTGTGCCACGCACAAGAACGGCCACCTGGGGAGACAGGCGCTTCCTTGTGGCCACTCCAAAACTTTGGAATCTTTTGCCACTGGCCATCAAAATTGCCCCGAACCTGATGAGCTTCCACAGGCTCTTAAAAACATGGTTGTTTAACCAGTAAGAGGATGGCTGACTCCAGTAGATCCACAGCGCCGAGACACCCCTGGGTATTTGTTGCGCTATAAAAATTACGTAAATAAATAAATAAATAAATATATATATTAGCATTATTGCTATTTTATGTACCGTGGGACTCTCACTTCGACGACGGGGAATATTCAAGCATGTGAATCTATGAAAGACACCCCTAATACTGGAGAACATCTATTACATGGCATCATGATCTGACACCACCCTACCAAGGTAATCTGTATGTTGTACGAAACTGTTTCCTGCCTTGAAAATGCCTTCCCTCAGTTCAGCAGTGGGAGATCATGAAGCCCACCTGATGCTAAAAACATCTGAATTGTCTCACCAACTAAATCATGAAATTATAGGTCTTATTTAGGAAAGGGAGAGATTAGGAGAAGCAATCACAAATCTTTTGTTTTCCTTTTCAGATTTCTCTCCCGCAGTTCCTTCTCAACACCCTTCACCTCGCCTGGCCACTGCGCCAAAAAAGCATTCAGATTTGAAGGTGCCTGGAGGTGGGAACATTCTGGCAACGAGCATGTCGTAAGGAATCGCAGTCTGACACAGGAAAAACTGATGTATCAATCACAATATGATATTTCTAGACTACACATGGCTAGTACCGCAGTAGCGTAAATCATTTCAGGTCACAAAACAGCATCTCCATGAGTTAAATATCAGATATATGCTTCAATAAGCAGCCATACTAAAAGATTTGTATCAGTCTCAGATGTTGTTTTTCGACTCCCAAAAGGAGGTATTTAAATGGACAGAAGAAAGGATCCAGATCAAACCATATACACTGCCATGCCCAGACTGACTCATCACAGAGCGACAGGCAAAACAAGAACAGAAAGATACCGGCCTTTTGTCGTCATCGAGCTCGATCGTCATGGCCTAACACCAGGGAGACGGGAGACATGCCAGGGCCTACAGGTGGTTTTCCATCTTCCCAGACGTCTGGGACTCACTCACCTAAGTGACACAGGGGTACATATGTTAGATAGTATTATCCTAGATCGAAACAGTATAGAACGCTTCGGGTGGCCATATAATACAGTACTTGGGGATCTACACCTTCCCATAGTTAGGTTAATGTTGGGTAAGAGGATCCGTTTGAATGGGCCAAGACAGACCCGCCATTGGGGTCTGTCACCGTCACATTCAATGCAAAACCAAAGGGGATGATGGACTGAGTGTTGAACATTGCAAGCACTCACCCCCAGTCAACTGATCTGGGTTTAATCCATCATCATTCTTTAGCTCACTCCTCTACCCCAGTTCAGACATGGCCATATGCAAAAAAGTCTGACCCTGTGCCTCATGGGAAAAGTCCAGCCCGAACTGCCAAGCCACGTCTTCCCTGGACCGGAACCAAGCATCTTGGGATCGGTTTCTGGCTAATCAGCCGTCATCAGCCAGGCTATCTTGAATCCAGTGGCAAAGTGAGCAACAGACCTACGTCTGGACATACCCTGCCAACTTAGGGCGAACAAAGCAAAACCAACACATTCAATGACAGATAATTCTGGGTTTCGGACTATAGGGTGGGGAAGTTGCATATCAGATGTTGTTGTAGATAATTTAACAAGATGATGTTTCGCTGTTTGTTTATGTTGCTACTATGGCTATGTCTGCATGTTTTTCTTATTTTTCCTTATTAGATCCTGCCAAATCTCCACTCTCTCCCCCACCAAACAAATAGCTATGGTAAGGGATTGAACCATGTGTTCACAATCCCAGATGAGTTCATCAGATTTAATTGGATTGATGCCGTGGAATGCCAATGGCATACTAGATACAGTGTAGAGGGGACAGTCCTGAAACAGGTCAAGAGGAAAGGAGCAGATTTCCTTTCCATACAGGAGACCCACATCATGGGTAACAAGGTCCCATGTTCAGCCCTATGGAGATACACATAAAGGTATCATTCAGGGTTCACATGGAATTCCAGGGGTACGGGGATTCTGATTCAGTGCACCATCCCTTTCCAGCATCACAAGACATGAAACGATAAATATGGTGGGTACACAGCGGTCGCAGGCAGGCTCTATGGAGAATCTATCATATTGTTCAATGTGTATGCCCCACTCCCACTTTGACATTGCTTTATTGAGGAGTTGACAGGGCTCCGAGGTGAGCTACCGGATGGCTTTGTAGTCCTGGAGGGAGATTGAAATGGAGTTATTAACCAAACTGTAGATAGATGGAACTCACAGGGGCTGCCCCCGACGTTAGGACAGATACCACTTTCTTCCTCCGTTTCAGCCCTGGGCCTTGTCAATGTGTGGCACGCCCACAACCCATCCCCAGGCGGCTATACCTTGTACTCTGCTGCACATGACTCCTACTCGGGCTGGATTATTTCCTGATCAGGGCAATCACTTGCACAGGGTGAGGGACATATCGGAGCTCCAGAGGGGCCTTTCAGATCACTCTCCGGTGGCACTGGATCTACAGATGGGACATAGATGCCCTGCGTTCTGTTGGCCCCTCTCACCATGGCATCTGCAGAGCCTGGAATATTGCTAACACATGGATGAAGCATAGACAGATACTTTGCGCATAATTTAGGCACAGTGCAGTACCCCCAGACATTATAGGAGGCTCTGAAACCTACTCAGGGGCAGACATCAGTCATTGTAAAGGGAAACACCAGCGCAGACTGCAGGAAATAGCTGATCTGGAGACAAAGAACTTGGAGTTGAACAGATGAGGTCACCAACCAGAGGGCGAACAATAGCATGTATTATCAGGCCTTGATCAGTGAGCTATGGCTTGCCTGGAAGGCTTCTCCGAGTCGTATTTACCCTTGTGAAATGCGCTCCAAAGGTTCAGATGTCCCCTGCTTCCTGCAGATTCCATCTCACCCAACAGGCAATAGTAGAGGACGAGGCTGGTTTGAAAGGTTTTTTGAAAACCAGAAAAAGTTGCAAGGTATCAGGGGATCAGTACTCTTCTGTCATGGTCTCATATGCCCGGTGACAACGTACCACAAACAGCTTAGGGTGATCCGGAAACACTGGATAATAAACTACCCTGGTATTGGATTTTGTGCGGTGGGCAACAGTAAAGGTCCCGGCTTTCAGCGTAAAGATACAAGCAGATATTTCCAGTGCCCGCACATCTGATATTCGTTTACACGAGATCAAGCACAAAAGTATAGCTAGCTTTACTGTCAACTCTGAGAAAGGAAGCAGTTATCCTGCCAGGATTGAAGCAGTTGAAGGACCGTGTTCACGTCCTATTAAAAGGAGTACTTCGCCTGCAGAGGGAACAGCAATCGAGTACCCCTCCCACATCAGTCTACACACCAGGGGATGCTCCCCTACCAGAACCTCATAAAGGAGGGCATGCCCTGCTGAGATTGCCGAATGACTACCATTAATGGACCGGTAGGCTAGGCCTTAGTCGACCAATACGGATAAATAATTCCCTATGTGAACTATATTTGCCCCCACGGGATCCAAGTCCTTTTGCATACACAAACGTGACCACCTCTGCCATGCCAATTTGTAACGTTTGACTATTGAATCTGCCCGTGCCTTTCTGATAAGGGAAGCATCTGCCGAAAGGCCTGTAATCTCCCAGCGGCCCCTGTAATCTTCCAGGCCATTAGTGTGTGTCCCCTCCTGAACCAGAGTGGTGCAACTCCCGCTCAGATTTGTCAACAGATGAGGAGTCTGGGGTAGTCAGATTGGAAAATCCGTGGAATGTTCCAGTCGAACTGAAAACCGGACTTGCGACCTCCAAAAGCTGTGTCACCAGGATTACCTCTGCATTCTGTCGTCCGATTAGAGCCATAAGCCTGGGGATCATGGAGAAGGGGGAACACATAACCCCGAAACGGAATGCAGTCCTGCTGGAGCGAGTCGGTCTCTTCTGTGAGTGGATTTGGTCTCCAGCTGAAGAAACATGATAATTAGTAGTTGAGATGCTAGGCAGAGATCCACTTGACAGAGACCTCAATGTCCCATGAGGCTCTGAATTATCAAGGCATCCAGCTTCCAGGCACTGAAGGCAACATGTAAGAGGCGGGTGGGAGGCTACACGTAAGGGGCGGGTGGGAGGCAACACAGATGGGGCGGTGGTAGGCAACAAAGAAGGGCGGTGGGAGGCAATACAAGCAACACAGAAGAGGGAGGTGGGATGCAATACAAGCAACACGGAAATGGGCCGGTGGGAGGCATTACAAGCAACACGGAAGAGGGCGGGTGGGAGGGATTACAAGCAACATGGAAGGAGGCGGGTGGGAGGGATTACAAGCAACATGGAAGGGGGCGGGTGGGAGGGATTACAAGCAACACGGAAGGAGGCGGGTGGGAGGGATTACAAGCAACAAAGGGGGTGGGTGGGAGGGATTACAAGCAACACGGAAGGGGGCGGGTGGGACGGAATACAAGCAACACGGAAGGGGGCGGGTGGGAGGGAATACAAGCAACACGGAAGGGGGCGGGTGGGAGGGAATACAAGCAACACGGAAGGGGGTGGGTTGGAGGGAATACAAGCAACACGGAAGGGGGCGGGTGGGAGGGAATACAAGCAACACGGAAGGGGGCGGGTGGGAGGGAATACAAGCAACACGGAAGGGGGCGGGTGGGAGGGAATACAAGCAACACGGAAGGGGGCGGGTGGGAGGGAATACAATCAACACGGAAGTGGGCGGTGGGAGGGAATACAAGCAACACGGAAGGGGCGGGTGGGAGGGAGGGAATACAGGCAACACGGAAGGGGGCGGGTGGGAGGGAATACAGGCAACACGGAAGGGGGCGGGTGGGAGGGAATACAAGCAACAAGGAAGGAGGCGGGTGGGAGGGAATACAAGCAACACGGAAGAGGGCGGGTGGGAGGGAGGGAATGCAAGCAACACGGAAGGGGCGGGTGAGAGAATACAAGCAACACGGAAGGGGCGGGTGGGAGGCAATACAAGCAACACGGAAGGGCGGGTGGGAGGGAATACAAGCAACACGGAAGGGGCGGGTGGGAGGGAATACAAGCAACACGGAAGGGGCGGGTGGGAGGGAATACAAGCAACACGGAAGGGGCGGGTGGGAGGGAATACAAGCAACACGGAAGGGGCGGGTGGGAGGGAATACAAGCAACACGGAAGGGGGCGGGTGGGAGGGAATACAAGCAACACGGAAGGGGGCGGGTGAGAGGGATTACAAGCAACACGGAAGGAGGCGCGTGGGAGGGAATACAAGCAACACGGAAGGGGGCAGGTGGAAGGGAATACAAGCAACTTGGAAGGGGGCAGGTGGGAGGCATTACAAGCAACACGGAAGGGGGCGGGTGGGAGGGATTACAAGCAACACTGAAGGGGGCAGGTGGGAGGCATTACAAGCAACACGGAAGGGGGCAGGTGGGAGGCATTACAAGCAACACGGAAGGGGGCGGTGGGAGGGATTACAAGCAACACGGAAGGGGGCGGGTGGGAGGGATTAAAAGCAACACGGAAGGGGGCGGGTGAGAGGGATTACAAGCAACACGGAAGGGGGCTCGTGGAAGGGAATACAAGCAACACGGAAGGTGGCGGGTGGAAGGGAATAGAAGCATCACGGAAGGGGGCGGGTGGAAGGGAATAGAAGCAACACGGAAGGGGGCGGGTGGGAGGGAATAGAAGCAACACGGAAGGGGGCGGGTGGGAGGGAATAGAAGCAACACGGAAGGGGGCGGGTGGGAGGGAATAGAAGCAACACGGAAGGGGGCGGGTGGGAGGGAATAGAAGCAACACGGAAGGGGGCGGGTGGGAGGGAATAGAAGCAACACGGAAGGGGTCGCGTGGGAGGGAATACAAGCAACACGGAAGGGGGCGGGTGGGAGGGAATAGAAGCAACACGGAAGCGGGTGGGAGGGAATAGAAGCAACACGGAAAGGGGGTGGGTGGGAGGGAGGGAATACAAGCAACACGTAAGGGGCGGATGCGAGGGAATACAAGTAACACAGAAGGGGGCGGGTGGGACGGAATACAAGCAACACGGAAGGAGGCGGTGGGAGGTAATACAAGCAACACGGAAGGGGGCGGGTGGGAGAGAATACAAGCAACACGGAAGAGGGCGGATGGGACGGAATACAAGCAACACGGAAGGGGGCGGGTGGGAGAGAATACAAGCAACACGGAAGGGGGCGGGTGGGAGGGAATACAAGCAACACGGAAGGGGGCGGGTGGGAGGGAATACAAGCAACACGGAAGGGGGCGGGTGGGAGGGATTACAAGCAACACGGAAGGGGCGGGTGGGAGGGATTACAAGCAACACGGAAGGGGGCGGGTGGGAGGGATTACAAGCAACACGGAAGGGGGCGGGTGGGAGGGATTACAAGCAACACGGAAGGGGGCGGGTGGGAGGGATTACAAGCAACACGGAAGGGGGCGGGTGGGAGGGATTACAAGCAACACGGAAGGGGGCGGGTGGGAGGGATTACAAGCAACATGGAAGGGGCCGGGTGGGAGGGATTACAAGCAACACGGAAGGGATTACAAGCAACACGGAGGGGGCGGTGGGAGGGATTACAAGCAACACGGAAGGGGGCGGGTGAGAGGGATTACAAGCAACACGGAAGGGGCGGGTGGGAGGGAATACAAGCAACACGGAAGGGGGCAGGTGGGAGGGAATACAAGCAACACGGAAGGGGGCGGGTGGGAGGGAATACAAGCAACACGGAAGGGGGCGGGTGGCAGGGAATACAAGCAACACGGAAGGGGGCGGGTGAGAGGGAATACAAGCAACACAGAAGGGGGCGGGTGGTAGGGAATACAAGCAACACGGAAGGGGCGGGTGGGAGGGAATGCAAGCAACACGGAAGGGGCGGGTAGCGGGAATACAAGCAACACGGAAGGGGGCAGGTGGGAGGGAATACAAGCAACATGGAAGGGGGTGTGTGGGAGGGAGGGAATACAAGCAACACGGAAGGGGCGAGTGGGAGGGAATACAAACAACACGGAAGGGGCGGGTGGGAGGGAATACAAACAACACGGAAGGGGCGGGTGGGAGGGAATACAAACAACACGGAAGGGGCGGGTGGGAGGGAATAGAAGCAACACGGAAGGGGGTGGGTGGGAGAGAATACAAGCAACACGGAAGGGGGCGGGTGGGAGGGAATACAAGCAACACGGAAGGGGGCGGGTGGGAGGGAATACAAGCAACACGGAAGGGGGCGGGTGGGAGGGAATACAAGCAACACGGAAGGGGGCGGGTGGGAGGGATTACAAGCAACACGGAAGGGGCGGGTGGGAGGGATTGCAAGCAACACGGAAGGGGGCGGGTGGGAGGGATTACAAGCAACACGGAAGGGGGCGGGTGGGAGGGATTACAAGCAACACGGAAGGGGGCGGGTGGGAGGGATTACAAGCAACACGGAAGGGGGCGGGTGGGAGGGATTACAAGCAACACGGAAGGGGGCGGGTGGGAGGGATTACAAGCAACACGGAAGGGATTACAAGCAACACGGAGGGGGCGGTGGGAGGGATTACAAGCAACACGGAAGGGGGCGGGTGAGAGGGATTACAAGCAACACGGAAGGGGCGGGTGGGAGGGAATGCAAGCAACACGGAAGGGGCGGGTAGCGGGAATACAAGCAACACGGAAGGGGGCAGGTGGGAGGGAATACAAGCAACATGGAAGGGGGTGTGTGGGAGGGAGGGAATACAAGCAACACGGAAGGGGCGAGTGGGAGGGAATACAAACAACACGGAAGGGGCGGGTGGGAGGGAATACAAACAACACGGAAGGGGCGGGTGGGAGGGAATAGAAGCAACACGGAAGGGGGCGGGTGGGAGAGAATACAAGCAACACGGAAGGGGGCGGGTGGGAGGGAATACAAGCAACACGGAAGGGGGCGGGTGGGAGGGAATACAAGCAACACGGAAGGGGGCGGGTGGGAGGGATTACAAGCAACACGGAAGGGGCGGGTGGGAGGGATTACAAGCAACACGGAAGGGGGCGGGTGGGAGGGATTACAAGCAACACGGAAGGGGGCGGGTGGGAGGGATTACAAGCAACACGGAAGGGGGCGGGTGGGAGGGATTACAAGCAACACGGAAGGGGGCGGGTGGGAGGGATTACAAGCAACACGGAAGGGGGCGGGTGGGAGGGATTACAAGCAACACGGGAGGGATTACAAGCAACACGGAAGGGATTACAAGCAACACGGAGGGGGCGGTGGGAGGGATTACAAGCAACACGGAAGGGGGCGGGTGAGAGGGATTACAAGCAACACGGAAGGGGCGGGTGGGAGGGAATACAAGCAACACGGAAGGGGGCGGGTGGGAGGGAATACAAGCAACACGGAAGGGGGCGGGTGGGAGGGAATACAAGCAACACGGAAGGGGGCGGGTGGCAGGGAATACAAGCAACACGGAAGGGGGCGGGTGAGAGGGAATACAAGCAACACGGAAGGGGGCGGGTGGTAGGGAATACAAGCAACACGGAAGGGGCGGGTGGGAGGGAATGCAAGCAACACGGAAGGGGCGGGTAGCGGGAATACAAGCAACACGGAAGGGGGCAGGTGGGAGGGAATACAAGCAACACGAAAGGGGGTGTGTGGGAGGGAGGGAATACAAGCAACACGGAAGGGGCGAGTGGGAGGGAATACAAACACGGAAGGGGCGGGTGGGAGGGAATACAAACAACACGGAAGGGGCGGGTGGGAGGGAATACAAGCAACACGGAAGGGGCGGGTGGGAGGGAATACAAGCAACACGGAAGGGGCGGGTGGGAGGGAATACAAGCAACACGGAAGGGGCGGGTGGGAGGGAATACAAGCAACACGGAAGGGGCGGGTGGGAGGGAATACAAGCAACACGGAAGGGGCGGGTGGGAGGGAATACCAGCAACACGGAAGGGGCGGGTGGGAGGGAATACAAGCAACACGGAAGGGGCGGGTGGGAGGGAATACAAGCAACACAGAAGGGGCGGGTGGGAGGGAATACAAGCAACCTGGAAGGGGCGGATGGGAGGGAATACAAGCAACCCGGAAGGGGCGGGTGGGAGGGAATACAAGCAACCCGGAAGGGGCGGGTGGGAGGGAAGACAAGCAACATGGGAGGGAAGACAAGCAACATGGAAGGGGCGGATGGGAGGGAAGACAAGCAACATGGAAGGGGCGGGTGGGAGGGAATACAAGCAACACGGAAGGGGCGGGTGGGAGGGAATACAAGCAACACGGAAGTGGCGGATGGGAGGGAATACAAGCAACACGGAAGGGGGGTGGGAGGAAATACAAGCAACACAGAAGTGGTGGGATGGGAAGAGAATACAAGCAACACAGAAGTGGTGGGATGGGAAGAGAATACAAGCAACACAGAAGTGGTGGGATGGGAAGATAATACATACAACACACGAAGGGGTGGGTGGAAGATAATACAAGTTACATGGGATATGGGAGACGGACTGAAAACATAAGCACTCGTAAAGAGTGCTTCAAAACAAAAATAAAAGTAGTTCCAAAAACAGCAGCAGTGGATAGACAAAAGTACTTGATCTATGCTCCAGGAAAAGACCAAACACAAGAAGAGGACATGATGCCCACATGCCGGGACAAACAAACGAATAAAATGAGAGACACTGAAGCCAAAAATGGTAAACTATGGGCAGGTTGTAAGCCCTCTGTATGTAAACAAAAGTCTTGCTGAGACAGCGAATACGCCGTGTAGGTGAAACCTAAAAAAACGGCCTAAGTCACAAGCTTTGTCGGTCCCCTCATACCAATCCCTCGTCCGACCTACACTGCTCCAAAGTATTTACAAATTCTCTTCTTTAGGATTTAGTTCCTATATTGCTAGAACATTACAATACTACCCCAGGTATCTGCCAGCTCTTTAATGCATTTAGTATAGAGCCATTTATTTTTAAAACACTAGCGCTGTCTCGAGCCACTTCAGAAAGTTATACTGAAGACATGGGCTAATGGAGGCCGACAACACCACTATAATGTACCACTGACAGAATCAAGTATTCTAGGATGCTAGGATATTGCAATATTCAGAGCTGTAACCTTAGAAATTGGCACTACTGTGAAAATGTAGGGTTTACTGCCCGATTCTCATGGTGATTCCCAGTTTTTGCCCAGTTTCCCACCTATACATTTAATCAGTTTTACCTCATGAAATATTCATGGAGAAAAAAACTGGGAGTCCTGGTTTCCCACATTTATTGCAGACCAGATTCAGCCTTTAGCTCCCTTTCTTAACTGGATCGAGATTACCAGGCCGCTCAGAATGAGGACTACTATGAGTGTTATGGTCAGTAGAAATCCCAACTATATGGTCAAGTGCTTACCCACTACCACCCATATCTTTTGTACTACAAGTCAAATATTGGCTATTTTGCCAATTGTACCACCAACATATAGACGGAATAAACAGATGTCGTCTGACGGCCACAATGCAGCGCCTGTGATAAATTAAAAAATACATGTACTCCCTCTATAATGAGGCCTGCTCCCTTTTATATTGCAATGCTGCACATTTCAAAACGACAGACTGAACTTTAGTCAGGCTTTGATATCACTCGTTCAAATGGAGTTTATAGGAGGGACAAATTTTATTCATAAATACCTCCCTTGCACAAGGTTCATTTACACGATTTCAAAAATTAGCCAGCTCACCAAACAATAAAAGGATCTCATAAAGGTTTCTCATTACAGGTACATTTTCTAACTACATGCTATGATCAAAGTCCAGGAAACAACAACCAGGCAACATTTTCACTAATATTTAACACGACCTTCTGCTAAGACTGGCGTTATATTGGTTTCGGATTCAACCTAAATGCTGACACTTTACAACTACACGAGGGATAACCTTCAAGCTATCAATGATCTTTGTGGAAACCATGTCAGATTTAAGTGTGGCATTTATTACGATCTCTTTGATGGATCATACCTGTCCCTTGCTCTTAGGATTTCCTCACACCCCAGTTAACGCAGCCAGATAGATATCTTAGATACAAAATGTCTATTTGCTGTTTACATAAAAAGGATACGTAAAAGACACCACGATATTTGTCCCACTAAGGAAACAAATGTCACCAGGGCAATCACTGTATCTAATTTAATCGAATATCATTCATAGTACTCCTAAATAGGTACAGGGCTTATTACTGAGTTGCAGTTAGTACATAACGTTGGAGTCAGAATCATCTTTGGTGCAAGAAAAATGGAACAAGACCTGTTCGAATTTCATGGATTACCCATCTCAGAAAATTATCGCCACGCATTCAGGAAATCGGGCCTATTATAACTTTAAGCCAGGATCAACTCTATCAACAAGCTCAGGAGCTATGTTTAAGCTACCCTGTCAAAGTTCACCTCAGAGAGACAACATGATGTACAGAATAAGAAATGTTTAAGGTACCACGGTCAAAGTCTGCGGAATGCCCTTCACACAAACCATCCTCTGGGTGCAGCTGTAAGGCAAGATAAGGAAAAGGACTTAACGTGTGTGTGTTAAGAAAATAGAAAAAAGAAAAGAGCCACGCATCTGGGAACATAAATTAAATATCAAGTCTTGAACTGGCCACGTTTAGGGATTTGTGAGCCAACACTGAAAAGCCTCAGCATGTCCAAATGAGCTGCAAATGAATATGAATCCACAATATATAACAGAAATTAAAGCTAGAACCTGTCTCACACACATTTAAAGGAAGCAGAACTAAAAATAAATTGGCAACTTAAACTAAAGTTTGCATTAACTCAATTTCCAGTTAAAGTACCCAACAGCCATCAAATAAAACATCACAGGATATCCCCCAAGTCCTGATGGTGACTCCAAGGAAGAAACCAGTAGAAGAGTCAACAAAGATAGACCCCCAACTACGAGGGATACATTCTGAATATTTTAATCTACCTATACTAAATGAAACTGATGACAAGTGCCTGCATATAATAGATATCCTCACTCCAATCTCAACCCATAACAAACATTGGCTATGGGTTGGGTACACCAATCCGCAACCAATTTAAAATAAAAAAGCTTGTTATTGGAATTTTCATTCAGAACAAAATCACTTGAAGGACACAACCTGAAGTCAATTACACACATTCAATGAGATAATGTGTTATTTACGTAGTCCAGGTTTGGAAAATCTGAAATAAGTAATACAATTTCCTTATTATTCAAATACGTTGTAGTATGCATAATTGTATACAAATATGAAGTAAACATTTGAAACTGTACAGACAGAGTAGCACTTGACAGCATATAGTTTCATCAATGTGCTTTCAAGTTGTGCTGATTGAGAACCACGGGATGTCATTTCTGTGCTTTAATACGTGAGCTACAAGGTTTTAGCATAAGCACAATTTTGGACATCGAACAAATGGCTGCCTAAGCAGGAGTTACAGTCTTATTCACTACTAAAGAATGTAAAACATCTCTTGGACATTTGGCTTGGTCGTTGGAGTTCGGTTTATAAACTTCACTGGATTCTGGGAGCACGAATTCGACCTTTCTCCATAAAAATCTGAAGGTGACTGCAGCCTGTAACCTGCAGCTTGCCAGGCATTATACTTTATTCGAACGCTCATCTAAGTAGCTGGAGGATTGCTTTCATATAAGAAGCAGCTCTCCCTGTCACAATTTTGGCAAGGCATTAGTCTGCTGATGTGTCCTTTCAACATCTCTTTGTTGTCCGAGTGTGCCCAAGGAACAAGTACTTACTTTCAGTAATGCCCCGTCTACGAACGAAGACGCCACTTGTGATCCAATAGGTACCGCTCAGTCTGTTTGCTCTGGGATTAAAGGATCCTGTCAGGATGTTCGCGATCAGATAACTGCCCTGATGTTTATCACCTCCAAAGGCACAGAGCCTCCTTATACAGCAGCCAGGGCCCCACTCCACCCTGCTTGTTGCAGTACCACATGCCAGTGATGTTGTGCACAAGAGCGTACACCAGCCTCCCCTTGAAGGACATAAAGAAAGAAGGGTCCCTGTACACATTAACAAATTCATAAAACACTCATTATTAGCAATAGAATAAATATGCGTATGAGAAACAAAATGATCACACTGTTATTTAATCACAATGTGTTTTTAGCTGTATATATCATATAATTTGCGATCATACGATTGTATCAGTGCCCCTAGGGTTGGAAGGGTGGGTGGGGGTGTTATGTAAGAGAAGGGATGTGCAGTATCGGGCATTTGTGCAAGAAACAATCAAAGCATAACAAAGTATAAAACACACATCACTCTGGCTTAGAACAGAGAGCCAGTTTAAGCATTAAAGCAGTCAATGCTCTATGCAATGTCAACAAGCATTTGCAATGCAATAGGTCTTTCATTTGCGAGAGTTTAAGGTTTTGGCATTGTAAATGACAATGCTATTTTATTTATGTGTTTGTTTTTAAAACAAAATAAATAAAAAGCATTGTCATTTACTATGCCACTAGGTTAAACGAGACTTATTGCATTGCTTACTGTTGCAGTGGAACAGAGGGAGCAAACATGGAGGAGGAGGAGTCAGCTGCAGTGAGCCGCACCGATTAAAAGAAAGGCACGGCTCATCGAAGTCTATTTTTTCAATATTGTAAGATTTTGGTAAGCAGCGCATCACGTCGCATGTGGCGCACTGCTTACTATAAGCTTACAATTTTGGAAAAATAGACTTCAGCTTGCCCTGGCTTCCTTTTCTTGGTCGCGGCTCGCAAAGACTATTTTTTCAGTATTTTTAAATTCTACTTTGACAGGACCAAGGAGTTCAAACATTCTTCACACCTGTATTGCTTTGGGCATTGCTTGTGTATATATGCTGAATTGATGTCCTGTGTGATGCAGTGCTTATGGGCATTGCATGTGCATACATGCTAAATGGAAGTCCAGGGTGATATATGGTGGGTGAGGCATTGCATGTGTATATATATACGGAATGGAAGTCCTGGTCACGTGTGTTGTTCGGGTATTGCATGTGTGCCTCTGCGGAATAGAAGTTAGCAAAAGACTTTGATGTTGGATGTGGAGGGGCTAACAGACCCTTGACATGAGTCACTCACCAGTCTTTAAATTGAGAACCCACTCATTTCCTGAGACTGACAGTTTCATGAAGACGCAGTGGCATATATTTTAATGTGAACGTTTTTATTACAGTTTTATAAGCAGCAGTGGAAAGGAATACATCAACTCTCCCTCCCATTTGCCCTCACGCTAATGAATACCAGGAGCTATTGCAGAGGAATGCAGTCGGATCTGTAGGGAGGGTGTCCTGGCAAGCGCAGGACGAGGGGCTTGCCTTTCCCCTATGGTCTGCCGGTAGAGGCCAGTATTTCATTTGGCATTTACAGGCTGGTGCGGTTCTTACCCAGTGGGACATCTTGCTTGAGGAAACACTCTGGGGCTCGGTTGTTTTCACAAGGAAATCCTCTTAATTCATGGGCGCATATCATGGTTTGCACAGACGACCAGCGGTGACTCGGTTTGGGCCACTTCCCTGAAAGCTCATGAGAACCTTCCCAGCCCACAGCCACTGCCGAGGCACAGCTCCTGCCGGATTTACGAGCTTCTCTAGAAGCTGGCGGCTTGCAGCCCCCACCCTCTTTGGGGACTTTGTTCTCCAAAAACTAGTTTAGCGTAGTTACTTTATCATCAGAGGATGCATCTGTGTGTTGGGTAGCAGTGAATGTTCTAATGCAGCGTCAGTCCGTATAATATATTTTAGCATAGACAAAAAGGCCCAGTACGATTCGAAGCTAACAACTGGGCAATATTTCAAGGTCAAGGCTACCAAGTCACTTAAGTTTAGAGTAGTAAGTGCTTTTGGGACTGAAAGATATTGCCGCTCTCTTGCCCCTGTAAGACAAGCTTGTGAGATCTCCCACCCACTCTCATAACTACCTTATTTAGATCTCTGCCTCCCTAGGCATTTCTTGTGATTTCTCACTGTGCCCCTTTTCCGTCTGTCCTGAAAACTGCTGTAGTTGTCCCTGTAGCCTCTTGTAATACACATTATGTAAATAAACCAGCAACAAAACAAAAAAAATGCGTGGTGAAAACGAGGCCTGACACGCAAATAGCATTTCCGGCCGGGAGAAAGGAGAGGCGTGACACGCACCTGAAGGGGCGGAGAAACAACGGAGCGGGCTGCGGAGTCTGGACACGGAGGGACAGGACGAGAGGAGCCGGTGAGGGGGGGGGGCATCGAGGGACAAGAGGGGCGAGTGTGTGAGTGTGAGAGTGTGAGAGTGTGAGAGTGTGAGAGTGAGTGTGAGTGTGTGAGTGAGTGAGTGCCTGCCTGCGCGTGTGTGTGTGTGTGTGCCTGCGTGCATTCACCAATGCGAAAGCGTGCGCGTTCACGAGGTCAAATCTCCGGCAGGAGAAGCTCGTGACAGTCTGCTGTCCACATTCCCCCAAAAGTGATCACATAAGTTGTCGAGACCTAGACAGCAAAGCTTTCGCTTTGCTTTCGTCTAGGCTCGACCTAAAAAACCATGCTATCAGCGCATATATTAATATTCTCAATGTTGGAAGCGCAAGCTGGTTCAGAGTGGTATCTGTCGATGTTTCGACCCCCAAGTAACAGGTAGGTACACGTAGGACCTTAAAGCGGGGTCTTCATCAGGACAAGGGAGTGAGGCCGGGCAATTGATTCTATGAAAAAGGGAGTGAAATAAGTATCTAATGTACAAAAAACCTACGTTAAACCCGCACTTAAAGCGCTAAAATATACAGTACTAATTACCATGGACGTTGGGCCATCGGGCTCCAAATTGGAAAAGGAGAACGAAAAGTAATCTATAAACAACAAAGTGAAATTATGGTTAAATCACCGACCACATTGGTGCAATTAATAAAAAAACTAGACGTGGTCCATCATGAACAATCACTCAAAAGGAGCTCAGTATATTCTCCAGTGGTTTGGGATGGCTTAGGATCGATGCCTTCACGGTCAGCACTACCCTTAAAAAATCAAAAAACCAAATGAGTCAAATGTACAAGGAGGATTGGTTAAATTAACCTAATGGCAAGAATGAGGGAGTCAGCACGCGTAGCAAAACAAACGTGTTCAGGCGGTTCAGTGTAGCCGCATGTCAGAGAGAAGAGCCGCGGCCTCTATATTCTGAAAAATAGTAGATGGGAAAATGAGACCTAGTATCCGCATATGTTGCCACCATTATTAAGCATGCCTGGATGCAAGGTAAGCATGAAGCTTACCTCCAAGCCAATCCGGAAGAGATTCCAAAGGAGTCTTCGTGATTTATTGTGGCTGCACGTCAGACACAACGAGCCGCATCTGCGGTCTCAGTATTCTGAAAAGAAAGCGGGGAGAAAATACTAAAACCTGCATGTATTCCTTGAATGGCCAAGCTTACGGAAGTGAAAAATTGTCGAAAAGCAAGGGCCTACCCTAAGGCCGATAGACGAGAGGTCATGAATGCCTTCCTCTGCAGTGATCAACCGCGCTGCTTTGAAACACCGTAGATAAACGCAGGCGCCCTGACGCATCCAGACGTGGAATACGTGAGGCCATAGAGAACAGACTATGCATGGGGGGCCTAACGCGCTGGAAAGACTCAATTCAATTAAAGACCAACGTATTTACACATTTGTCAGTATTTATACATACAAGGAGGAATCAATAAAATACCAGAGTTAGTTATATACACATATCGCGCACCTCTCAAACAGGAGGGTGTAGGCGAGAAAGTGTATCTGGGCAGAGTATCAAAACGGTAACATTGAATTGATGAAATACATTAAAAAGACTAATCAGGAAGGAGGAGCTTCGCGGGCGACCAAGATGGCCGCGTAAGCTTGGAGCTCCGCGGACCCTCCGACCCTCCGCAAATATCCTGCTGAGAATCCTGTTCCACGTTAGTGGATTCCGCTTAGTGAGAGGTCGCGGACGCAGGAACTGCTTTCCGCTTTCAAATCCGTTGCTCCTAGGCGAAGTTACGTCGAGCTGAACTTCGTGCCAGTGATGCGCCATTGTCTCATGGGTGGCTGCTGTCCGTACCAACGGTCCGCATGATTGGAATGCGAAGTGGACATCTTCGGTCCCTGCTGGCGAAGTGCATGTAGCTGCGGAGTCGCCTGTTATCGGCCTGGTTTATTTGCTGGCTTCGCCTCTGTTCTACACATCTGCTTCCTTGTACGGGCAGCGTAGCCCTTTGTTCTCTTTGGGTCCATCATGGCCGGCAGAGGGGACCCCGACAAGACGTCGAACAGGGGCGTTCGAAGGACGACTCAAACGCAGTTGAACAAGATTGATCGGTATGCCCAGCAGCGGACCTCGCCCACTGTGGTGGCCTCTTCTAAAGACTCGCAACGTGCGGGCTCGCCTGATGGTTCTGAGCCTACTTTGAGTGATGTTATGGGGGCCATCGCGGGCATTCGGACTGAAATGCAGAAGCAACATGAGGTCCTGACTCATAAGGTGGACACTCTGGCCGTGGATCTTAACCTGATCAGGGCCGACTTGGGAAAGACCAACGATCGGGTGAAATCCCTTGATATCAAGACCTCCAGTTTGACTACCGATGTTTCGGACTTGCAAGCAGAGGTCCGGACCCTAAGATCAGTCAACGACCAGTTCTCCAGAAGGCTGGAGGATTTTGAAGGGCGTGCAAGGTGGCAGAATGTTCGCATTATTGGTATACCGGAGGGAGCGGAGGAGGCGGCAGTGGACCTTTTCGTGGAAGACCTGATACAGACACATCTCGCACCATCTGGCCTGAGTAACTTCTTTTCTGTGGAACGTGCCCATCGGATACCTGGCGGCCCTCCGAAGTCGGGTGTCGCACCTAGACCCATCATTGCCCGGCTCTTCAACTTTAGGGACCGGGATGTGATCCTTCAAGCCTCCAGGAGACATGGGCCACTCAAATTTCAGAACTCTGAGGTGCACTTTTACCCGGACTTCACCAGGGCCGTTCAGAGACAACGTCAGAGCTTTGCAGGGGTGAAACGGCGCCTAAGAGACATGGGTTTTAAGTACTCTATGCTATTCCTGCCAAACTACAGATTGAGCACGAGGGCCGAGCTCTGTTCTTCGATGTGCCAGAGAATGCGAGCGATTGGTTGGACACTTTGCCGCAACGCCGGGAAGAACACGATGAACACTCCGGTGGCGCAACCGGTGGCCCTGATCTCTAGGCCTAGGTCCTGCTGTGCCGATTATGGCGGTTGGTGTCCCTGATGTCTGTGACTGCTAATACCATTGATTTTCCGATTTTGATATCTCTTCTGTTTTTTACATGGAGGGTGGCGGGAGGGGATTGCAGAGATTCCTTACTCCTCTAGGGTCTTTTTGTAGATTAGTTTATGGGGCGACAGGCACACTGCTGGTTGGGGGGGCTTTTTAGTCTGCTGCAGGGGTGCAGGGTGAGGGGTGGTGGTGGGGAAGTTTGTTTGTTTATTCTTTCTTTTCTCTTTCTATCTCTTAGGCGATGGGTTGTATATACTGCTCAGTTTCACTTGTTGTTGAGGCTTGCTGGGGTTGGGTGGGGCCAGGGTCACGATGATGGGGGTAGGAAATTGCGAGTTCTCAGTTGGAATGTCAACGGGTTGGGTGACCGTATTAAGAGAGGAGTTGTGATTCAATTGATTAAACGTCGTATGCCAGATGTCGTCCTCCTGCAGGAGACGCATCTGGTTGGAAACACGTGTAAAGCGCTTAATCGTAAGGGGTACAAAATGGTGGCTCATGCGGGGTTCTCCTCGGGATCTCGGGGGGCGGGTGTTCTTGTTCGTACGTCCCTTCCGCTTGAGGTCGACACCACTGTGATCGATGAGAGGGGGCGGTATGCCGCTGTGGCGGGTCGATGGGAAGGGCGTGCCCTGACATTACTTTCAGTTTACGTTCCCCCGGGTCTACAGTCTAGCACTTTCCAGGACCTTGGTGGTGCCATTTTGAATTTGCCTGCTGGATTGCTGATAGTGGGGGGTGATTTCAACTCGGTTTGCTCCGGTACCTTGGACCGCCATCCGCCTAGAGACCTCCGTGGCTCCCAATTGTGGTTGCCATCTTTCCTCGAGACGTTGGGGCTGGTAGATAGTTGGCGGCTCTTGCATCCCACGCAATGTCATTACTCCTTCCACTCTGGCGCCCATGGTAGTCTTTCTAGGATCGACTACGTTCTTACATTGGCTGCTCACGCGCCTGCTGTTTCTGAGGCTCGTTTTCTGGCACGGGGTGTTTCTGATCATTCCCCGCTGTGGGTCTCTTTTGACTTTGACATTGTCCTGTCGGACCGACCGGCGGTTGTTAACCCGTGGTATTTCCGTAATCCCAAGACTCGTAATCTCCTAGCCAAGGCCATCGATCTCTATTTTACTGAAAACGAGGGATCGGTTGCGTCGGCTGCAACGTTGTGGGAGGCGTTTAAGACAGTTTTGAGGGGCGAGGCTTTTGCTCTTATAGCGGAAGCCCGTAGAGTTAGGGATGCTGATTTAGTACGCATTGAGGAAGAGATCATGGAGCTTGACTCACAGTTGGAGGCTGAGCCCGATCCCGCTCTCCTACATGACATCTCCCTCAAACAGTCGGAGTACCGTGACCTTGCTACAAACGCTGCCCTTGCCTTAGCTAAAGAACAGCAGGGTCGGATATACGACGTCGGCGACAAGGCCGGGAAGTTGCTGGCCTGGCTGGACAGGAGGGAGATGGCTAGCCGTGTTGTACCCGAGATATTGGAGGAGGACGGAGTTGTCGTCACTGATCCAAGTGCCATTGCCGAGTCCTTCGCTGACTACTTTCGAGGCGTCTACACCTCAGTCTCGGACCGGTCTGAGACCGATTCGGCAGTGTTTCTTTCGGCTGTCGATCTCCCGTGCCTCTCGGACGAGGAGCGCGATGACCTGGACAGGGACGTCTCTGTGGATGAGGTCGCACTTGCGATCCGCTCACTGCGATCGGGCAAAGCACCTGGTCCCAATGGTATCCCAGTTGAGTTATATAAGATCAGGCCGGATGTGGTTTCCCCACACTTGCGTAACATGTTCCTGGAAGCGCGGGAGAACGGCCTACTTCCCCTTGACCAGAGGTTGGCCACTATTGTGGTCATCCATAAGGAAGGGAAGCCGAGGGACTTGTGTCGGTCATACCGTCCCATTTCTCTCCTGAATGCTGAGCCTAAGATTCTCGCCAAGATACTCGCTAATCGCCTGGTTGGTGTTATCGGCGACTTAGTGCATCCGGACCAGTCGGGCTTTATTCCACACCGCAACACTGCCCTTAACTTGCGTAGACTCCACGGCGCCCTGGCCAGGGCACACACCCTTGAGGAGCCGGCAGTCCTTGCGTCCTTGGACGCCACAATGGCTTTTGACTCTCTCGAATGGAGTTACCTTTGGGCGGTGTTGGCGAAGCTCGGCTTTGGCCCGGTGTTTGTGGGATGGGTGAAGCTTTTGTACGCTGACCCACTGGCTAACGTTGCCGTCAATGGTCGTATCTCGGCGACTTTTGCCCTTCACAGGGGCACCAGGCAGGGTTGCCCCTTGTCGCCTCTTTTGTTTGCGCTCGCTCTTGAGCCACTCGCGGCCTTGTTACGGACACACCCGGATCTACATGGTATCAGCTGGGCCCCTGGCTTTGAGGACAGAGTCTCCCTTTATGCAGATGATATTCTGCTTTACCTCACTTCCCCCTGCAAGTCACTTATTGTGGCATGTGACATACTTAGACTTTTTGGCCAGTATTCTGGCCTCGTTATTAACTGGGCCAAGTCTTCCCTCTATGTACTGAAAGGGGACACACCGCGCCTCCCTAGAGGCTGCGGCATCCAGGTAGCCAGCCAGGGCTTTAAATACTTAGGGATTTATATCTCTGGTAATGCGAAGGCGCGATATGAACACAATCTGCTTCCCCCTCTTCTCCGCCTCCGGCGAGACGTGGAGGTTGGCGCAAACTTCCGCTTTCCTTACTTGGGCGCGCGGCATTATTTAAGATGATGTCTTTGCCCAGGTTCTTGTACGCCCTGCAGAACACCCAAGATCCGGTTCCCGCCCGATACTTCTGGGAGATCGAAGGCCTTCAACGCGCCCTGCTCTGGGATGGCCGACCCCGCGTCGCCATCACGAAGCTTACGCTTCCGTGGTACGACGGGGGTATAGCGCTTCCAGACGTGCGTAGATACTACTGGGCCTCCCAATTGGCGGCCATCAATCACGGTTTCTATGGTCCGGAAAATAACCCTGGTTACGCGATGGATAAGTGGCTCTTGAGTGGTGGCAACTATTACAGGGCACTTTATTCGAGGTCTCTGGACAGGCGGATGTCGGGCCCAACGAGAACAGCGGTCCATATTTGGAGGGCGATTACCAAGGCTCAGGGCTGGCAAGGCAGGCTGACTAGATTCACCCCATTGTACGATTCAGACATTTTGGGCAAGTTATGGCACACCAAAGGGTTTGATAAGTGGGACCTCATAGGTATTTCCAGGGTGGATGATATGTTATCGAGAGGTGAGATCAAGACCTTCTCCCAGCTGCAGGTTGAATATCAGCTTGGTACCTCTGAGTCTTTCCGGTATGCCCAGTTGCGACACGCACTGCTTTCTGCTAAACCAGATGAGGGGGCGATTCCAGAAAGCTCCCCGTTGGAAGACAGGGTGCTGGACGGCCATATGCCTGACAGTGCCATCTCACGGTCTTACAAGAAACTTATTAATGTTCGTACTGACCTCCTCCTGGGTGTGCGGGATCAGTGGGTGCGTGACAGATTGGAAATAGAAGATGAGGATTAGCAGAGTGCAGTTTCTTCCCCTAAGGAGGTCGCCATCTCTTCCCGTCTCAGGCTGGTGCAGCTCAAAATCCTGCATAGAGTGTACGTGACTGGCCCCCGGCTTGTGCATATGGGCTACTTGGTCGATGGGCTTTGTCGCCGCGGCTGCGGTGCCCTTGCCACTTTTATGCACATTCTCTGGGAATGCCCCGCCATAGCCTCCTACTGGAGACGAGTGCACCCGATTATGGATGAAGTGACTGGGGTGGTAGCGAATGCAGAAGCTAGGAGATGCCTCCTCAACATTTGGGGACCGACGGACCACAATGTGGCCCAGACGCAGTGGGTGACCCTTGGCAACATGGTGGCTAAACGCGATATCGCTCAGAAGTGGGGGACTTCAGTAGCTCCCATGGTGGTGCAATGGAAAGCCAACATGGATTGGTGTATGTTCAGGGAAAAGACGGTCTATGTTGCCAGGGGTAAGCCCAAGAAGTGGTTGAAGGTGTGGGGGGCCTGGAATGCCTATAGGGGAGACATTTGTGTACCCCCGGAACCTGTTTCATTAGAGGAACATTTGTCGCCATAGCCTGTGACTCCAACTGTGACACGTTGTAAAACTTTATCCTGTTTTCTCTTCTCCCCCCCCCCCTTATCCTGATCTATTCTCCTGTTTCCGTGCTTGTGTTCCCATTGCTCCTCCCCTACCCCACTGCTAACGCTTCACTGGTTTTTTCTACCCCATTGCCACTCTTTCTGCGCCTTTCTGGCGCCTTTTTCTTCTTCTCTCTCTATGTTCCTTTATGAAACAAAACAATAAAATCAACATTCATTGTACTGTGACACTGATTCCTGCACTATCGCTCTCCTGTTTATATATGCTGCCTTGCCTCCGGGATGTCAGGCTGAATAGCTGTGTGCACTTTTTCAAATAAAGGTTTTAAAAATTTTTTAAAAAAAAGACTAATCAGCGTCGTTAATAACATATCTTAGGTACCACTGATAGATTTATTTGGTAAAGTAGTAGAATAGTTAAGGATACCAAATCTTCTAAGGGGACATATGATCTAGTATTTGATTTTTAAACTAATGATCACGGTTCAGATGATAAAGGATAATAAATCGCGCACCTCTCAGACAAGAGGGTGAAAGCGACAAGTCATAGGTTCAGGGAACCATCATGGCAGTTGATCAAGTTAGTGATAGGGATATGCTCCTCGGGCCAAGTACAACCTTTTCGAGAACGATCTATTTGAGAACATCAGGAGTATGGCCCAACCTTTTGCAATGGTCTACCAAAGGCGCACCAGGTACCTCACAACAGATCCTGCTTCCATGTTGCAGAATCCTCACCTTTACTTTCTGTTGTGTATGTCCAACGTACACCGGATCACAAGGACATTGTATCAAGTAATTTACATTGGTCGTGTTACAGTTCGTGTACGATTTTAAAGTAAAAGTTTGCTCATTGTGGATTAATACCTTAGATTGTATGGTGGTGGTGCATGCTACACAAGATCCACACCTATGATGCTCCCATGATGGTTCCCTGAACCTATGACTTGTCGCTTTCACCCTCTTGTCTGAGAGGTGCGCGATTTATTATCCTTTATCATCTGAACCATGATCACTAGTTCAAAAATCAGATAGTAGATCATGTGTCCCCTTAGAAGATTTAGTATCCTTAATTATTCTACAACTTGGCCAAATAAATCTCTCTGTGGTACCCAAGATATGTTATTAACGATGCTGGTTCGTTTTTTTAATGTATTTCATCAATTCAATGTTACCGTTTTGATACTCTGCCCGGATACACTTTCTCACCTACACCCTCCTGTTTGAGAGGTGCGCAATATGTGTATATAACCAATTCTGGTATTTTATCGATTCATCCTTGTATGTATAAATACTGACAAATGTGTAAATACGTTAGTCTTTAATTGAATTGAGTCTTTCCAGCGCGTTAGGCCCCCCATGCATAGTCTGTCCTCTATGGCCTCACGCATTCCGCGTCAGGACACCTGCGTTTATCGACGGCGTTTCAAAGCCGCGCGGTTGATCACTGCCGAGGAAGGCATTCATGACCTCTCATCTATCGGCCTTAAGGTAGGCCCTTGCTTTTCGACAATTTTTCACTTCCGTAAGCTTGGCATGTGTGGCCATTCAAGGAATACATGCAGGTTTTAGCATTTATTTTCTCCCCCGCTTTCCTTTCAGAATACTGAGACCGCGGATGCGGCTCGTTGTGTGCGACGTGCAGCCACAATAAATCACGAAGACTCCTTTGGAATCTCTACCGGATTGGCTTGGAGGTAAGCTTCATGCTTACCTTGCATCCAGGCATGCTTAATAATGGTGGCAACATATGCGGATACGAGGAGCTACGTCAGCAAGCAAGATGGCTGCTTAGGCTCCCGGCCCCGCCGATCCTCGTAACCCGCCACGATATCCTACATGTTATCCTGACTTAACGCCTAGTCTCTGTGTGCATGAACTGTTCCGCACTCCGATGGTGAAATCCGGAAACTTTTATCAGGTTGTTTGACGGAGTTACATCGAGTGTAAGTTTGCGGCCTGCTCCAGCGGTGAAGCCGGGGCCTGGAGTACTTTCACAGCCGGGCTGTAGTGCAACAACATCGGCCAGGAGACTCAGGCTGGGCCCGGTCGACTGGAGTGGAGGCTTTGTTTCAGCCCGGATTTGGTGGCGATTGTCTTCAGTGCTCCGTATCGACGGAGGAGTGAGTCTGCGTGCTGCTGGCTGCGGGTGGGGGCCCCCGTCCCGCGGCCCCGGTTTGCTCCCGCCGGGGTTCGGTGGTTCAGGGTCACTGGCCTGCGGCATTAACTGGGTTGACTGTGGTTGCGAACAAAGACTGGTCACCCGTCGCAATTGCACGTTCGAGATCCTGTCTATCCCCCCGTGGGTGCCAGAATCACCCGGGGAGGTGATAGTGATTGAAACCGAACACGAGATTATGGATCGAACGGTGCATGAGCCATCGCTGCGGTTAATACTGGCAGAACTTTGGGCATTCCGCTCACATGTGGATACTTTGCTGAGCAAGTTGGACTCGCGCCTATCTGAAATTCTCCTGATGGAACCGAGCCCGGCCTTATTGTTGAAACGGGATTCTGCAGCCATTCAAAACGCGGCTATTTAGACTCCGTGCGAGGACCCCATGAAGAAACGAGTACTGGAATCATCGGATGGTGCCCTGGTGGACGGTGTTCTAGAGGATGGCATGGTACTGCTGAACTTTTCACCACTGCCGGCTTTGGAGATATAGTCAGGCGTTCCCCTCCCGGAGACTTTTGTCTGTGACTTTCCATCTCTTTTGTGGTCATCTTCTCCTTTCCTCACGACGCTACGACTCCTGTTCAAAACACATTGGGACTGTTCATCTCGGAGGGAGAGTTCGTCTGCATCTACGTTTCTTGAGGACTCACTGCCTGCTGGTAGCCATGGGCTGATTTCTGCTGACTCTTTTCTCTATTGCTTCTTTGTGTGCATCTGGGTCTCGCTGGGAGGGGTTCGTGTTTTTGTTCGGAAGGGCCAAGGTTAAGATCGGCTGGATCGGGATGGGTTGGCGTGGCTTTTACAAGTGTTGGACCTGCAGCTGTTTGCTCTAAGAGGCTGGGCAGTGTCTCACGGTACCCTCTAATTTCTCTACATTGCTGTCATAAGGTTATCTTTTATTGATAGGGGGTGGCTGTTTCAGGCGGGTGGTCTAAAGGGGCTGGGAGCCCACATGGATATGCCCTCCTCCGCTCTTCTTTTTCCTACCTTTGGGGTTTTAATTGTTAGGGGCGACAGGCACGCTGCTAGTGGGGTCAGGCTGTAGCCATTTGCAGGGGTGCAGGGTGGGGGGCTGAAGTTTTTTTTTTTTTGACTTTTTTATTTTTTATGGCCTTCCTTCTTTTTCTTTCTTCTTGTAGGGTCAGTATAACTACAAATCATTCGGATTCTTATTGTATGCTTGTACTTCGTGCTTTCGCTTCTATGATAATTTGATTTGTGGGCGGGCCTCGAGTATTGGCGCAACATGGAAATGTATATTGTGTGTTCTTCTGTATCGACCTATATGCTCTGGCGCCAAATCTCCATTATAGCGGTCATTATATGTATATCCTGTTTTTTTACCCTGCCCCCGCTTCTTCGGTTTGATTGTATGGCACCTGATCCTCTTTTATATAATATAAAATGAAACCTCTGTCTTATCCTGAACTCCGACTATGCATTCAAATACAAGCTTTACTCTGAATCGCTGCCGGACCTTTGGGTTGTCGGCTGATGAGCTGTGTCGTATTGTGATGTTACCGAATTTTTATTTGTCTAGCGGCCGGCCCCCGCGGTTGTAGGCCCATGCTTTTATTTCTACTGAATGCTAAAATAAAGGTTTTAAAAAAAAGATATATATATATGCGGATACTAGGTCTCATTTTCCCATCTACTATTTTTCAGAATATAGAGACCGCGGCTCGTCTCTGACATGCGGCTACACTGAACCGCCTGAAGACGTGAGTTTTGCTACGCGCGCTGACTCTAATTCTTGCCCTTAGGTTAATTTAACCAATCATCCTAGTACATTTGACTCATTTGGTTTTTTAATTTTTTAAGGATAGTGATGACCGTGACGGCATCGATCCTAAGCCATCCCTTCCCACTGGAGAATATACTGAGCTCCTATTCAAGTGAGTGATTGTTCACGATGGACCACGTCTAGTTTCTGATTAATTGCACCAACGTGGTTGGTGATTTAACCATAATTTCACTTCGTTGTTTATAGATTACTTTTCGTTCTCCTTTTCCAATTTGGAGCCGGATGGCCCAACGTCCAAGGTAATTAGTACTGTATATTTTAGCGCTTTAAGTGCGGTTTTAACTTCGTTTTTTTGTACATTATTAGATACTTATTGCACTCCCTTTTTCATAGAATCAATTTCCCCGCCTCACTCCCTTGTCTTGATGAATACCCCACTTTAAGGTCCTACGTGTACCTAACCTGTTACTTGGGGGTCGAAACGTCGACAGATACCACTCTGAACCTGCTTGCGCTTCCAACATTGAGAATATTAATATATCCGCTGATAGCATGGTTTTTTGACATTCCATAGAGCATTGAATGCTTTAATGTTTAAACTGGCTCTCTCTTCTAAGCCAGAGTGATGTGTTTTTTATACTTTGTTATGCTTTGATTGTTTCTTGCACAAATAACAGATACTGCACATACCTTCTCTCACATAACACCCCCGCCCACCCTTCCAACCCTTGGGGCACTAATACCATCGTATGATCGCAAATGATATGATATATACAGCTAAAAACACATTGTGATTAAATAACAGTGTGATCATTTTGTTTCTCATACGCATTTTTAGGTGGAGCTGGCGTTGGAGCACGAAGCGCTCCCGCCAGCGAGTTCTATAGTCACTGTGTTAACTGGCAAGGGAGATAGAGCTGTGCACGAGCAGCTACTGGCCTGTGCACGAGCCGATTCAACTCTGTGAACGCGCACGTCTCCGGAAGACGTGCTGCGCCCGAGCCGCCTCCCGCTTGTTTTGTTGCAGTAAGTGTGGGCACATGCGTTTCCAGACCCCCCTACCTCTGCCTTTACCTAAGCTGCTGGTGATCTTTGGCCTGGGGGACTGGAGCGGATATTTGCGTGAGACGGAAGTGACGGTGGAGGTGTCCCTCTCTCCTGATAAGCAGTCCCAAAGGATAGGAAAGCTCTCGACTGACTTGAGGTAATTGATGCTCCCAGTGGACACAAGCCAAGTACTGCTAATTGGCTGCATTGTTACGGGCTCATTACAAGTCTGTGGGGGTTGCCACCTTTACCAGAGAGAAATCCCCGCCATTTGATCACAATTTAGATTCTGCGAACGGACAGACGTAAAACCTAAATAGAACTTTAGAGAAACGCGTCTAAATTCATTTATATAAAATTGTTTTCTAGTTATATTTACTGATAAGAGGGGGTGGCGTGGGAGATTAAAATACCAGTTTTAGGTGATTTTCCTAAGTTTTTTTTTAAATACTGGCCATGCCATTAAATAAACGCCCAGGTATCAACCCTACCTGCGATTGTGGTTTGAATAGAAATTGGCATTTTAAATAAGAAATTACCATACTGGTACTTGCTGCTTACCCCTGAAGATTTTGATGCCACATAACGAGTTTGGAAGGTCAGAAGGATGGAGTAAGATTGGCTGTGGTAATACAAGCGTAGAAACTGCAAGTTCTCATTTTCGGCCGGCACAAATTTCAGCATTTACATCTAACACTTGTCGAGATTCGTGCAGGCCAATAGGCACACATTTCACTCGACTCTGAATCTGAAATCGGGCGCAAGTGCAGTTGAAGTTCCACTTTCTATCTGTTGTGGGACCCAGAATGAGCTGGTTAATATTTAGGCCCTCGTGACAGGCGGTCCATTAAATTCCTGGATGTTACTAGACTCCTGCTACTGCTTTTAAGTACTGAAGCTGTCTTTTCGTATAAAACATTTTTGGGCAACCAATCAATTGTAGATCTTGTTATAACTGCTCAGGGATGTAACTTGTCAAATAACAAACTGTGTCATTGGGACAGTTGATTTACAGACCAAACTAGACCAGACTGTCCCTCGTGGGGTATATATAAGGACTTGTCGGTATCTCCGTGGCACATAATGGTCTGGAAATGTTGAGTCACACCTTCTAGGCTCTTCTCTGGCCCTCTTAGTTCTTGCCATATTTGAGCCTTTATGTGCGGAGTACCCCAAGACTGCTCTTTGGAACAGCCCAAGTGAAATTTATGAAGTCTTTGTGGTGCCATAAAATGGACACTTAAGCAGCTCTGAATGATGCTTCATTGAGGGGCTGCCAGACCTTTTTGTATCTTGAGGTATTTGAATGAACACCATTTTAATTGACACTTTGTCAGGACTGGCGATTTATAGTCCGTCAGATTCCTGCAGTCATGCACTAGAGCTGCTGTGCTTCATCTACCATTGGCTCTATTGTCCTGACACCGTGTATGTATGTTTATGTGTGTGTGTGTGCGTGTGTGTGCGTGTGTGTATAGATATATACTAAAAAAACAAAGGTTACCAATATGTTATAGTTGGGTTCACATTTTACACACATAAAACCATGGAAATTCAGCAGTTAAAGTTATTTCAAGAAACTTTAAATCGTGCCCTAAGATAAATATAACATCCCTGTTATCTTTTGGTTTTTTTCAGTGAATTTCTACGGCTTTTATTTCTATTTCTTCACTAAAATGTCCCAGTAACTTTTGTTTTCTTTTCCACTGAATTTCTAAGTTTTATTAAACGTAAAGTAATATTAAATTACCATGTATTAATCCAGCCACAGCCAAAAGCACTCCGGGGAGGGGGCCAGTGGGTTGGTTGCATGCAGGGGGTTGGCTGCAAGAATTGGGCACACACCAGGCCCTGTGGCCACAGGGCCTGGTGTGCAGGCCCGGACTGGTCGTTGAGGGCACCGGGCAATTCCCCGGTGGGCTGCATGGTTGGGGGCCGGTTTTGGGCCCCTGGGGCCGTTTTTGTTACAGGGCCGTTATGCTGCAAAAACGGCCCTGTAACAAAAACGGCCGAAAACCGGCCCTGTCACAGCGCGGTCGCACCTCTCCCCCCTCCCCTCTCCTCCCGGAGGGGGGGAGGGGGGCCGGCCGAGCACTTTGCCAGGGCCGGTTCTGGTTCCCAGTCCGGCCCTGCTGGTGTGTGCCACATAGGCTTACATAGTACTGTCTGTATCGGGGAGGCCTATTTCAATTGTTTTTGTTTTTTGGTTCAGTTGGTTTTATTGCCAGCAAGCGTTTATGTATGGTAGTAGCATTCGTTGATCACTTGCTTTTTTTTCGTTCCTGCCATTAAGTGTTGGACTCAAAGCATTGCAGTTTGCTTCCTTTGGAGAAGGATTTTAATTTCAAGGTTGATTTTTAGTACCTCTTCTGAAACCCACAATGAACCAGGACCCGATTTCTCCTTGGATTCTTTTTGTTTTTCCCACGTTCCTGCACGGCTGCTGCCTGGTTTGTACCACTGTGCATCAGAAGACCAGCAATCTAGGTCAACAAAAAGCAGTACTGTGAAGCATTGAGCACCCGATTCCACTTTGGGATCATGACATATATCCTCACCACCTAGTCATCCGTGGTTGCTTATCCATGCTTGCTTAATCTCTAAAAAGAAGTCTGTGACCTGCGGTTCTAAACCTTTAGACTGTTCTGAACCACCACTGAATCTTTAATAGTATCCAGAGCCTTTACTGAAAACGTGAGACCCTGACTGTCTCAATTGTGATGATTTCAAACACAAAACAACATGCATAAATAAAGAAACAAGCATTAATCAAGTAAAAAACAAATGGTAAAATATTTAATTAAATTCCCATCCGGATTTATAAATTTAAAGTTGAGCTTTAGAGTACTCACCCTACCTGCAAATGCCTTCATTAATGGCTGACTCACTCGCACTAACGATCACACTCTCGCAGACTCTCCCTCTCTCACACTCTCACTGACACTCTCATTGACTCTCTCACTCACACTGACTCTCTCACTCACACTGACTCTCTCACTCACACTGACTCTCTCACTCACACTAATTCTCTCACTCACACTAATTCTCTCACTCACACTAATTCTCTCACTCACACTGACAGACTCTCCCACTCTCTCACTCACTCACTGTCACTAACAGACTCTCACTGACCGACTCTCCCACTCACTGACTCACTCACTGACTCACTCACTCACTGTCCAGACTCTCACTGACCCACTCACCCACTCTCTCTCACTCACTGACTGACTCGCCCACTCGTTCTCACTCACTGACTCACTCTCAACACACATTGCATTACAAATGCAATAGGTGTCACATTTGCGAAAGTTTAAGCTATTGACATTGTAAATGACAATGCTATTAATGTATCTATTTTCATAACCAACACATAAATAAAAAAATTGTAATTTACAATGCCAATAGCTCAAACTTTCCTAATGCGAGACCTATTGCATTGCAAATGCCTGTTATTCTATTCCTACTAATGAGTGTAGTATGAATTTGTTAATGTGTACAGGGACCCTTCTTTCTCTATGTACCATTTAGCACCCAGGTCCTTGTGCCACAATTGGGTAAAACCCCCTTTTTGTAACATCCCCTTTAAGGACAGCAGAAGGACCTTCCAAGCCAGATGGTTGGCCGGCAACTACAGCAGGCTGATGTTGAGCTGGCCTTCTGCCGGAGAAAAGAATCCCTCAATCCCTACCTCGCTCAGATTGGCTCTGCAGCTCAGCAGAGACGAGGCATCCCTACTCTCAAAGTGGGCAAGAGAAAAGGGTCTGCATGTGAATTAACTGCATTTAGCAGCCACCACAGCATGCCTTGAGCGATCTTTTCGGAGAGCTGGATGACATCGATCAGACTGTGTGGATGATGGGTACATTGGAACTTCAAGTGCCATTTCAAAAACCTTGTGTCACTTGGCGAAGCTAATGAGGCGGATGTAGAGGGCTAGGAAGCCTCAGTATTCCTCTCACCACAATCAAGGATAGAGTCTGAAACATCAGAATCATAGTTCAAATGTCCTGAACTTCACTATATCAAAACTGCTTCAATAAATAGAAGTCTCTTAGGAGTCAGGTGGGACTTTGTCTCATTGGTAGTGAGCCCCAGCGATGTTTAGAGGTTCGTTATGGTCTAGAGGTGTCCACACGGACTGTGGAAAGCCCGCTTTCAACAACAAGTCGTAGAGGTATGGAAATACAGGTATCCCAACCTTCAAAGAAAGACTCATGTATGCTTGAAGGATGATGGTGCGGCCACAAAGGGAGCACAGCAAACTGAAAGTGCTCCTGGCCAACCTTGAAATGCAGAGATTGCCTCTGGGATTGCAGGACAGCTCTAGGAAAATATGCATCCTGCAGGTCCAAGGACACCATCCAGTCTCCTGGGTTCAGAGCAGAGGGGGTCTGGGCCAGCATCAGCTTTTTCCATTTGTCCTTCGGCAGGCAGGCATTCAGAAGCTGAAGGACAAGATTAGGCAAGAGCCCCCGTTCTTCGTAAAGAGAAAACAGCAAGAATAACTGCCCCTTATGTCTCCTTTGGAGAGCAACAGCTCCACCTACTGTAACAGACTGGACACGTGAAATTCTCTTTGGTGTGGGAGGAATGGTAGGCAGAGAAGAAAGAAAAGGTATCTTGCTCCCACCGGTTCGGCATGAGCCACTAAGGGCAAACTGAAGTGATTTACTGGTTGTAGTAGCAGGTGTAGCGAAAAAAAAGGACTAATGTTCCTGCTGGTCTGCACACTGCCTGGTAGACACTAGTTGATGGCCTCAAAATGACCGAAGTGCCGACAGCGCTGGTTGGGAAGGCTGAATAAGTCTATATATTCAGTCCTTTTGAATAGTTCTTGAAGTTTCTGAAATGATGTAGAACTGTGTAGCAGGAGACTACAATCCCGCAGATTGCTCCATAGCACTAGTGTCTCTAAAGCCCTCCACCGCAGAATCTGCCTTGAACTGAAAACATTGAATCCATCAATGGGCATATATATACGAGGGAGACCTATACATCACGGGAAAATCCAATGGAATGCATCCACGAGTAGAAATGAAGTAGGACATTAGTACTGACTGCCCTAACCAGCCAATCCATGGAATCAAGACCTGAACCTATATCATACTTGGCTGCATCTTGTCCATCTTGGATAGCCTGAGCTAAGGAAGCCTAAAGGTCTTCCAGGAGTGCTGGCAAGAGCTCTGTGGCCATGTTTGTAGCATTCCGGCAAACAAACAGCTTTTAGAGATCGCAATGCTAGGCTGGCAGAGGAAAATACGTGTTTTCCAAACAACTTAATCTTATTTGATTCTCTACGGTCGTAGCAGTAGGAAAGGAGTTAGGATTGACCTTGTTGGTTGAGGCCTTAACAATAAAGTGTGTTGGAGTCGGGTGCTTGCTGATAAAGTCTGGATCACCAGATGCCAGTGTCTGACCTCTGGCACACCTGCCTAATCACAAACGAGCAAGAACAAGGCTTCAACCAAGTAGCAATAAAAGTATTTTTGAGGACATTGCTAAAAGGACACAAGGGCTCTGGAGTAGCTGGCCCAGGTTGTAAGGCTGCAGGACATTTGTTTTGGGCTCAATAGAGGGTAGTTTTAATTCTAGTGCCCCTGCTGCCTTCCTGAACATCCCTGCAAACGAACTGCTGCTGTTTCACAGTATCAGAGTCGGAACCTAAAAAATATTGCTTCCTTTCCAGGTAAGCACAACATAGTGGAGACACTGAGGGAGGCCCGAGGTCCCTGCAGGGGACCCCATAGGAGGGCAAACCCCATAGTAGGGCGCAGGGAAACGAGGCCAGCCCAGGGGAGGGAGGGGGGGGGGGGGGGGGGGGGGCGGGGTCACGCAAGGTAGGCCAACCCCTTTTTTCCGGGACGGTTATAGGGGGAGCTCCTCCCCCATGGCGCCCTCTTTGCTGCTGCCCCCTCCATTGCTCGGTCGTGTAGGCTGCTCCTCGTATACTGGTCAGAAATTTCCCCATGACTTATCTGGCATGGAGCAATATCACAGGAGACATTAGAAGTCACTCGCAGGCGCGTCAACGCAGCAATGCGCAAATTCAGCGAACAAAGAGGGGTAGGTTTCATCAGGCATGGCTTGCTGCACGCCAAATCCATTGGCTGCTGGGAATCTGATGGAGTACATTTGTCCAAAGTAGGCATGGCGATTTTCTTATTGGACTTGGGGGAGGCGCTAGAAACAGCCGGATGTAGATAAGGGAAGACTAGGGCTAGGTAGTGGGGGCTCTGGGCGCAGCGGGTGCCACGCCCAGGGCTGTGGAGAAGGTACAAGGCGACCCCTCATGCAGGACAGGCGCAGGAACAGGACCTGAAGCCTCAGTGCAAAATGCACAGCGCTGAGTCATATATAAGCCGAGGGGCCCTTCTTGGGGACTTGGTTCAACGGCACCCCATTAGTCCTTAGGGCGGTTGTAAGCCTGAGCAACCGGGGGTTTGCTAAGAACGCCCCGCCTGGCTGGGCAAGGTGTGAGTTGACTCTCCCTTGTCTGGAGGGTGGGGCAGGTGGACGATAGGTCCACCGGTGGGAGGCTGGTGGCTCCCAGGTTCTACACCTGGCTAGGGCCATTGGTGTTCGCTTCATTGGCTCAACTTCAGGCGCCCTGCAACAAGGGGTTGCGGGGTATAGGGGGGTCGCCTGTCAGTTAACCCGCTCTGTTATTTGTATCACAAATAAACCTGCAACTTCCTATTCCCAACATGCTTGTCTGTGTATCATTTGGGTGGTGAGGGTTGTGGGACGAGGTGTACCGATGCAACTACTATGGGTTACAGTCATATTGCAAGCTGACTGACTGCATCTTATAATTTCCTAGTGTGACATCAGTTGTGATTGAGCTGAAGTCAGTTTGGAGTCCAACACTGGTGTCTGCACTTGGTGATCTTTTTGTACCGGTGGCATCAGTGCCAACATTGGTGTAGCAGGGACTGACATGGATCTCGGAGCGAGGAAAAGAAGTCTGTGCTCCAATTGGTACGGGCCCAGTAATCTGTCCCAGAAGACGCAGGGTGTCAGAGATGGACCTACTGGTGGTAACCAGACTGTGGGACCCTGCTGTTTTCTGGAGCCCAAAAATGTACAAGATAGACCAGGAAGTACACCGACAATCTGCTGCACAGCTTCGGATCTATTGCAGGGTTGAAAACTTGAGGAAATTTGGGGCACATCAGGGCCAAAAGAGGAATCCATTCCGTGCTTTGAAACTGGGTGTGGCTGATATCATGACGTCCTTGTTCCTTCTCTTGGGAGTCAGAGTATCTTTCTTCTGCTTGAAATTGGATGTAACGGAGAAAGTTGAGCATGAAGTTGGGCTGTCATGGGAACAGCCTCTGTACTAGGATAGGATCCACACCAGTGACTTGCATTGTGAGCATGATTTAAGCAAAGGCCACAACTTTTTTCTGTGTCCTGCAACATACAGCCTTCACCTCTTGGTCTCACCGTCGGATACATGAGGGTGCACTTGTTGGACTTAAAATCATGGCTCAAACTCAGACACCAAAGATATACCTTGTGCAGGTCCAGGACCAAGATTTGCTTCCTGCAGTCATGGCATGGTTTGAAACCGGAGTCTAAAGGGAGTGTGCAGTTCCTGTCTGGACGATGGTAGAAGACCGGTCTTTCTTCGTGATGCCCTCACACACCCCGAAAGGTGTCATGCTTCATCATAGGGCGTTTGCCCCTCGTCAGGCCGGCGCTGCAATGCCTGACGGGCTCCCAGAACCGGGGCTCTTTGCTGGAGATCTTTTGAAGAAGCCGCTGTTGTGTGCGGTGTGGGGGCTGGGTAGTGCACAAGAGAGTGAAATAATTAATAGGTATGGAGCGGTTCTATTAAATCAAATTTTAATGTATGAGGTAGCTCTAGCCTGATTAAAATGTTTGTGCCCCTGTGTAGCAATAATGTTCCTCAAGGGCTAAGTGTGGAGGGCTAAGTGAGGATGGCCAACAAGTTTCGTGCCCAGTCTGCCCCCAATGGGTCAAATAGCACTTCGTCAGGACCGAAAAAGAAAGGTGTGAAAGAACACTACCGCCTGGTATTCATTTCAGTGACATAAATTACAGGAAACGGTAGACATGCCCTAGTAGACTTGTCCTGGGGAGTTTCTGTAGACCCCTAGTATCAACGTCTAAGGTTGACGGGGATGGCCGGAGCACGTCGTTGCTCTGGTTTGAGGCGTAGACAGGCAACTAACCAGTGTCCTATCCTTACTCCGGGCCCCGTTAACTGGTTTGAAACCTGTCATTAGGGTGGGAACATCATTCCACAGTACCCTGATTTGAAATCAATAGAAGCCTGACAAAGTTAGGAGCGTAGCTCCTGATCCGCATCAGAAGGCACAGAAAGAAAGGAGCTGATGTTAAAGTGAAGTGGTGACACTTTTGTGTGGCTCTCCATCACTTATGGTGTGTTGCGGAGCCAGTGCCAAACCATACCATGCCACCTAGTGGCACATGGGAGCACTCGTGTGACATTTTTCAGATCCAGTCTTGCGCCAGAGGAGTATTCTGTGAGGATCTGGCAGTTTAACCTGCCCATCAAAACGTATTTATAATATTCACTGGCAAACACTTTACAGGAAGTTATTGTGTACATTTTTCTCACAACAGCAACATTTCCTTTTAAAAAAATTAATATAAAGGGACCTCAGATAAAATGCAAAACCTACAAAGGGAAATTTTGCCAGGTATGGTGAGTTACTGTGAAAACAATATTCCAAAACAGTCTCTTTTTCAATAAGATGCCAGTGTTTTTTAATGATGTTTTTTGATTTTGTTCGCTTCAGTTGAATATTTCAGCACACATATGTTAAACTTAACTTTTTTGGACGTGCTAGTACAAATCAAGGACCACACCATTAAAACCAATGTGTATACAAAACCAACAGATCGTAATAGTGGTTTACATTTCAACAGTTTTCACCAACTAGCTTTGAAAAGACAACTACCTTTTTCACAGTTCTTACGTCTGAAAAGCATCACTATCACAGAGGAGGAAGCTAATCACACCATTGATCTTTTAGCTAAAAGGTTCATAAAAAGAGAATATCCTGAAACTCTAACCAATGAATCAAAACAAAAAGTACAAATGATGGAAAGATCTTCTCTTCTGAAACTGAGCGAAAAAGTTGAGAAGAGCTTTAACATATGTGTGCTGAAATATTCAACTGAAGCGAACAAAATCAAAAACATCAAAACACTGGCATCTTATTGAAAGAGACACTGATTTGGAATGTTTAGACAAAAACAAAGTCATTTTTGCTTTTCAAAGATCCCGCAATTTAAAGGAATTGCTATCAAAGAAAACCACAAAAGATTCCACTATGAAATTCAAAGGGATGCAAATCTGTGGCAACTGTAATAATGTCATCAGAGGAAAACAACTCACTCCCTAAAAGGTTTCACCATTGATTTGAAATACACTAGCACCTGCGATTCTAAGAATGTGGTGTACGCCCTCAAGTGCCCGTGTGGCAAAATATATGTGGGGATCACTGAAAGGAAAAGAAAAGTTCGCATCACAGAACACAAAAGTAATATAAGGTTGAAGAATGTTAACTCCTTCCATGCTCATGACGAGCTGAGCTCGTCATGAGCCACAGCGCTCCGGGGCTCATGACGAGCTCAGCTTGTCATGAGCCGTGAAACGCTCGCATGCGGGGATAATTCCCCTGCTGTGCTGAGCGGTCCACGGGAACGGGTGTGGTCATGACGAGCTGAGCTCGACATGAGCACAGGAGCGCCGTGCCTCATGACGAGCTCAGCTCGTCATGAGCATGCGGGCACCGTGCGCGCCCCCTTCGCCCCCAGTACAGCGGGAAAATAACCCCCGCAGCGAAGGGGTTAAGTCAACGGTGGCCATGCATTGGCAAGAAGCTGGACATCACGTGTCACAATTGAGATTCACTGTACTAGAAGCAGTAAGAGGAGATCCGGGTACAGACCCATACAAACAATTATTAAAGGCAGAATTCCTTTGGATCAAAAAATTGAACACTTTACAGCCGTTTGGGTTAAATGACTGCATCGAATTATCGTGTTTTTTATAACGTCTTTCAGAATGTGGTTTTTCTTTCAGATGATATTGTTCATTTGGCGCTTCTAATATCAAGTGATTTACCACTGAGTTTTCAGGAGTCATAGCACCAATAGAACCTAGTGATTTTTTCAGTATTATTACAGCCTTTGATTTTTCGACATTACTTTATTGTACTGGTTAACTTTTTTGAACAGATTGCCTTTAACTTAGCAAGAGAAGATATACGATCTTCAGAGTCTATTGACTCCTTTATGGTTTCACACAACTTTATTTCACGTGTCTACCTTCACAAAAGAGTCACGTTTTGATGGCTAGGTCGCTTTAAAGTATAAAAAAAAAACCCGGAGCACATGATCATCTCACGACGCTACACACATTACACGTGATAGCACCAGGACGCTAATCACAGAGCGCAAGAAAATAGTGCGTTTGTTACTGCCTTCTTAGAACGGTGCGCAGCGTGTGCAAGAGAGTTTATTTTCGTGAATTTCAAGTAAGTTTCCTAAACCCTTGAGCTTTTTTTATCTCTTTCGGAGATGTAATTAGCATCACCAGTATGTCGAAATAGTTTACCGTTGTGCAATGATATGTTTTGCCAAAGTGTTCAGTTACGGACTTATTGTTCGTTCTCATATAATTTACGAGTTAGGTTTGAGGACAACATTGTAGAGATAGTTATTGAAAAATTGATTGTTACACCACAACCTTGTAGCATGACTCAGTTTTTTGGTTATTAACATTGTGTTCTCCTGAGCAATTGTTTAGCTTGTGATCACACTTAAAAAGAACATGCATTTGTGTTTACTTTGTATAGAATTCGATGTGTTCGCGATACACTAAGACTTGATGTTTGGGATTAACTAGTTTTCCATTTTTTATTTTCTTAGACCCCTGAGGAAGGGTCCTGAAAACGACCCGAAATGCATTGGGTATAATTCATGAAATTGATTTATTATGTTGAGAAGATACGAAGAATTTCTGAAATGAATGGTATTCAATAAAAGAAGTTATAACTTACCACTAAAAGGATATAAGTTTTCATTTAAAACATTGATAAGGAATGAACGGTTCCCTGAAAATAGTGCGCACTTTCCACAGGACGGGGAGCTCCCCAACCAGATCAGTTACCATATTTTCAAGGCACTGTGACCAAGTGCAACGAATGGAGCAGCACTAAAATGATTGTTTGAATATTGAAAGAAACACACAGTGTGCACAGAGCATCCTTTTTATCTGTAGAACTTATACCACAAGTGACCAAGTCTCGCATTGTTTTTCTCCCATTGACCACAATGATAAAGTTTGGCTCATCTGCAAAGTATTGATTTTATTATCACTGTAAATTCTATAAGACCTGATATATGAACCGTTCATTCTGGTGTCCAAAATTATATAAAAATAAGCTCTATTTTTATAAATTAGTGTCAGATTTCTTTTGATTTGTGTCAATTACTTATCATCAATCTTGGTACTGTTGAATGTTTTACCCATGATCCTCTGAGTAAGCCGGTCTGCTCTTTGCCACTCTACCAGGGCTTAGAGAAGGATTACTAGTGTGGATCAGAGGTCCACTTGTGGGTATCATGTTAATATTATATGGTAAGGCCCCCAGCCATACCACATCATATTGCCACCTTGCTACAACTATTTTCTGTGAAGAGGAAGAAGTTGTTAGCATATGTAATGCTTTTTTTTACCATTGTTAAATTTCCTTGCAAGAAATATAGTGATTTTCACGATTAAAAAGCTATATATATATATATATATATATATATATATATATATATATATATACACACATATATATATATATATATATATCTTTTTAATCGTGAAAATCACTATATTTCTTGCAAGGAAATTTAACAATGGAAAACAAACTGAAAATAAATCGGATGGGGAAACAAAAGGACTGTGACATATACACAGTGCAAACATGCGCTGGAAAAATCAACAGCACAATGCTCTACCCACTGGAGGGTTTTAATTAAAAACTGTTTCTTTTGCATCATAGGTTCGAATAAATGTCTCAAAACCCAAGGACAACATGGATAAAGAACAGTGGAGAGACACTAAATAACAGGGAAAACCACGCAAAAGGAATCGAACTGTGACACAAAATAAACGGTAAAAAGCGCAACCACATGTCCACAAGCAATTTCAGAAACGGAAGTGATTCCATGAAAGAATGCCATTGGGGCAAACGAAATGATTTTAAAACACCAGACGCTGGTTGTGCTCAGAGCCAGGCTTACCTCTGAAGAAGTTCCATGCTGGAACGAAACATGTCGGGATTATGCCACAAGCCGCTGTTTTTTCACCAATAAAGGAGCAGAAACCAAGTTTTCAGGTGTGACCATTGGTTTTTTTTCCCTCGGGGATTTAAACATCGTTGGAATATATATATATATATATATATATATATATATATATATATATACACATATACATATATATACATACATACATACATACATATATATATATATATATATATAGTTCTATTCTGTGCCCAGGAAGTAATAAACAGAACATTTTAAAATTCTACTGATTTAAGTTCTTGATAACTAAACTGATATTCTGCAATAAAGCCCTTTGGGCTGTATTATCAGTATATAAACCATCACCACTTTGTTCAATACTGTGAATGAACACACTCATTTACTGATAAACCTTTGTCAGTAAGTTGTTCAAAAATCTACCATTCATGGGTTTCACTGGTTATATTTAATTCACACTCTCAAGCTTCCTACAGTACATAGCTTTCCTGATATAGTCTAATATTGGGGAAAAAAATCCTCCCTCATCTACATGTTATTTCAGTATTTTAATGGATATGTTACGCTTTGAAGTAAAGTTTAGACACTGCAGCCAAAACTAGAATATACCCAGTTACAAAAATTGATCATGAGTCGTGATAAACTCCAGATCAGTATTAAAACATACATTTCTTTGGGCAAGAGGCACATATGAATGATATTTAGTTTTACCCATAACAAAGTTTACCCAATCTAACAATTATATGTCTGGAATAATTCAAAACTAGAATTATGTTGAATGAGATGAGATTTTTCTAATTTGCTTCCAAAAGAAAATGTAAAATACTCTATAAAGAGGGTAGTCCTAATAAAATTCCAGGTATCAAAATGGATTTGTCAGTTTTGCATGAGTGGGGCAGAGCTCTATAAGCAGAGCTCTGTCCCACTCATACAAGACAGAGGAAGTCTTAGGAACTCTAAAAGTGTCACTAGTATTTGTTAGACCCGACATCCCGGACGTGGTTTGCCCCTTAATTTTTTGTCTTCAACCCTCCTCACGGATTACTTTGTTTTTGGTGGCTTTACAATTCTACACACTTCAGCACAGCAAGCTAGTGCTCCCTCCTTAAAACATGGCAAAATTGGCTTACAAGCAATTGGCATCCCTAATTTATTCATAGGTTCTTAGTAAAGTGGCACTACCTGTGCCCAGGGCCTGTAAATAAAATGTTACTAGTGGACCTGCAGCACTGATTTGCCACCCACTTAAGTAGCACTTTAAACAGGTCTCAGGCCTGCCTTTGCAGCCTATGGGTGCAGTTTAAACTGCAATTTTAACAGGGCAAAAAAAAAAAAAAAAACTTTTGCCAGGCCCAAACCTTCATTTTTTAATACATAAGTCATCCCTAGGATAGGACATGGACAACCCGGAGGGCAGAGTACACTGTATTTAAAATGTAGGACATCTACTTTTAAGTTTTACATGCCCTGGTAGTGAAATACTCTTAAATTCATTGTTCACTACTGCATTGAAGATACCATATTACATTTAATAAGTTGTAACTTCTGAATGGGAAAAGGTAACTCGTACTTGTTTGGCGTCTTCGGAATTGTAATGAAAAATCCTAACTTATGGTTAAGCCGGATTTTAAATTAGAATTTGGAAAAAGCCTCTGTTAACAAGTTGTCTTTTTCCTCCCTTAGCCATTTGGTGCCTGGAGCCTGCCTCTGGTCACATGACTGGGTGTGGGTGACAGTTGGGCTTTGTGTATTCCAAGACAGCTACACATAATAGGGAGCTCAAGTGTCTCTATGTGGGCCATCACTGGTAGGATGGGAGGGGGAGCTGGGCAAAACCCCCGCCAACCCTTTGAAAGGCTGTGACCTGCCTCCCAACAAACTGATGCATTCCCCAGTAGTGAACCTGGAGGCAAGGAAGGCAGGGCACCAGTGCACTTCAAAGGCATGCCGCTAGTAGCTTCTCCCACTTCAGTAGCTTCTCCCACTTCAAAGGCAGAACTGGGTATAAAATATTTGACATCAGGCACCAACTGTTCAGTACTTCTGGTCCTGTGGATAATCTGCCAAGAAGAAGGACTGCTGTGCTGCTGAGAGGAGTGCCACTTTACTCCAATGTAGAACTGCTGCCCTGCTGTCCTCCTGCCTGGGCAAGAAGGACTGGACCGGCATCTGTGAAACCAGGACCCCAGAGTGACTCCCAGGGTTAGTTGGCAGACCTCCTGACTTGAGCCTAAGGGACAGAATGCTCCGCCAACCTCAACCCTATCACTTGGACTGTGCCATCTGTGAACCTACACAGCCAAGATGTGCCACCTAAGCCCTGGACACTTGGAAGTGGATGTAAGGTGCTCTGCCAGCGTCGGTGTACTACACAGGCCGTTCACGACAGCATTCACTTAGATCTTAAAGACTGCCTTACTTGAGTCACATCGACCATCTAGAGTTTTCCTGACATTTGCAGATCCACAGGCAGCCTTCACTCATCGTGGGACACCCCAGGGAACCCAATCCCGCTTGGGGCTGTCTCCCTTACTGTTGTCCTGAAGACCCGCCAAGACACCTTAACTCGTTGTCAGGATCGAAACGTCAACGATAATATATGGCTCAGATCAATCCTCTTGGTTCAAACCAATAAGCGATTGTGCTAATCACCACAGATATTGCTTTCTCCTCTGTCCTGACCACCCTTAGTTCTTGTCCTTTGCTAAATTTGTATATAATTTCACGTTGTATATATGAAATGTACTGCACCAATGTTACTGAGCTCCTAATGCCACCATAGCATAGGTCACTCCTACACTGCAGCTCCATTTGACAGCCTGTAGATATTTGTAAATATACATGTACACTTCAATTTACATAAAATAAGATTTGTTGCAAGCACCTAATAGCCAGTGTTTTGTGTTCCAACACGCGTGCTATTCTTTGATTGATGCAAATATTACTTTTTGATTCATTTACTACGTATAACGCAATTACTCTTTTAGTTGTTTATTACTTGCAAAGCAATTGCACATTCCCAACAGAACCATTGTAGCTTGTCATCCCAACACATTTCTGCATTCCCCCTGTAGTTATTATGGAGCCAAGGAAAGGAAGGCAGGGCACCAGTGAACTTCAAAGGCATGCCACTAGTAGCTTCTCCCACTTCTGTAGCTTCTCCCACTTCAAAGGCAGAACCGGGTATAAAATATTGAGTCTCAGACACTAACTGTTCAGTAATTCTGGTCCTGTGGATATTCTGCCAAGAAGAAGGACAGCTGTGCTGCTGAGAGGAGTGCCACTTTGCTGCTCTGTAGAACTGCTGCCCTGCTGTGTGAAACCAGGACTCCAGAGTGACTCCCAGGGCTAGCTGGCAGATCTCCTGACTTGAGCCTCAGGGACAGAAGGCTCCACCAACCTCGACCCTATCACTTGGACTGTGTCATCTGTGAACCTACCCAGCCAAGATGTGCCACCCAAGCCCTGGACACTTGAAGTGGATCTAAGGTGCTCGGTCAGTGTCTTTGGATCCAGTGGAACCAACGCTTCTCCTCTGCTGAACGGCGCAACCTAGAGTAGAACCAACACAAGGTCATCACTGTGTGGGTCTTCCCCGTCATAAAGACTGACATCGCAGCCCAAACTCTCATCGGAACAGCCACTGCATGACACATCCTCGGCGCAGGCTCTCGCATCCCTCAACGACGCTCGACTCTGCATCGATGCTTTGCAGCTGCTTGGAAACGACGCATCGGACTGACTGCACCACGTATCCCCAATGACAGACATCGCATCGTAAGCCCTCGTCGACGGGATCCTAGACCCATGACGCAGCATCTTGGAACTGACGTATTGCCATGCATCTTCAACACAGACTCTCAAAACGCAAACCAGACTTTAAGGTAATTTGTTGAGGGGGGCCTAATTTGGTCCCTGTAGCCAGCCTTCGCTTCACTATGGTCGGGATGAACTTGTGACTTTGTCTTGGTCCAGCATAGCCAAATAGCCGAAGTTGGCACTTTCTGCTTTTTGGCACTATTTTCATTGAAATCTTTAAACTTGCATAGCTCCAGCTTTACCGATTGGAGTCTGTCTTTTTGGTCTTGTTTTATTTATTGAAAAGTACTCTATTTATCGAATCAATGGGACCCTTTTTGTGTGGTGTTTTCACTTTGTTACAGTTTAAAGTGTTGTACAAATACTTTTCTCATTGTCTCCAAGTTAAGCCAGACTGTTCTGTGCCAAGCTACCAGAGGGCTGAGCAGAGGTTGATTTAAGGTTTGCTTGGGTCTTACCCTGACCAGGATTGAGGTTGCTGATTCACCAGGGTTCACACACCAGTCAATTAACAACCCAATTTGTCACAGTATTTATTGAAATAGAATAGAAAACATAGGGGAACTGAAAAATAAGAGCACATCATCTACAAACACCATTATGTTTACAATATATTTCTTAAATTAAAAAAAACTTTACTATTTTCTTGGTTTCTAACTTATATTGCCAGAGGTAGGAGCATTAAAATAAAAATGAGTGGAGATTGAGGATATCCTTGTCCGATTCATTCCCACTCAATAATAACGTTTATTAAAGAGACTTTTTCATAAAACAATATCTATGTATTGTATGTATTTAATCAAATATTAAAACACAGACTAACTGCAAAATACTAAGATAAGTTGAGTCTATAAAATACAATAAAGCATTAAAATATAAACCAAATGCATTCTGAGTCAATCCTTCTTACAAGCAATAAAATAGATAGCAACCGTCAAAATGACCCGAGCAGAATTCATGTCCATTAAACATCTAAATTCTATTTTCAATAAATAATAGTTTCAGATATCGAACCCTAAGATTGTTAAAAGCAGGGCAAAACAATAAAAGGTGCCCAAGTGTATTGGGCTTTCTCTAAACACAATGACACTAGGAAAACATTGTTCCAACCCTAGTTTGTCAATTCGGCTGAACATTTAATTCACACAACAAAAGTGTGTGCTGCAAATTGGGATTTGAAGCTACTGGCGAAAGTGACACTGTATGTTTAACTTTGTGCAGCTGCTGCAAGAAGTTCTTTTTTTAGAGATATTGGGCATCTTCTTTAAATAAGAAAGCATTTCCACTTAGCTTAAGAGATCTTTTGGAAACCAATAAAGGCCGACCATTGACAATCAGGTCAAAATTAACACTTATTTAAAAAGTGAAGCACATTGCAGCCAACTTAGCTCTAGATCTGCTCACAGATTTTAGCTTGCTTTTATAAAGATCAATAAAATAATAACACAAGGGAATTACTTTTTGGGCTAGTTAATGCCACGTGAGTGATAAGTGACAGAACATAAACCTAAACTTAGTCTGGTTTCCCTTATAAAAATGTAATGGCGGTCGGATTTCTCGGTGTTTTTTAATGAAAACCCATGTTAAGCATTTATAGCTCCAAAAAAATTAACATTTAGGTTCATATTACGAAGAGACCAAAAACAAAATAGAATTGCCGATTTCAAATGTTTTCTCAGACCTGAACTAGTCTTATAGATTGCTTGGCCCTCAACAAGATGGTTAATATTCCCTGCTTAGTCTACGTCTGCAGCACTTTTTCAAGAATAGGGGTTCCTGAGTTTGAGTTTTTTGCCAACCGAGAACTTTTAGGTCCTGGTGCCAGGGCTCAGATAAGGTTTTTTTTTTTTTTTTTTAACGTCCAGCATCATTGTATGCGCTGGACCATGCCTTTCAGTTGTAATTCTTGGCAAGTTATTAGGCCTTATCCCCTAGATATGAGGTGGAGTTGTTTTTAACTTAGGTAGACAATACTCAGTACAGTTTATACTTAACCATGTTAAATCTGGTTCTTTACATTTTCGTTTAGTTTTACCCCAAGGAACATGGTTTCAAAACCTTGCCAACAGTCCGTGTGATAACCACTCAAACCAAGTACAGCTCATTTTATATTTTTTTGCTCTCTTTACCGAATAAACGATGTTGCATCGCGGTGTTTACACCGCAATCCCTTTACAACGCAGGCATTACAACGCAAGTTGTTACAATGACTTGCGTTGGAGTGCACTGGACTTAGGAATAGTATGATTTACTTGTCCAACTCCAGTCTACATACAGTAGGGAGGGTGTTGGAATAGTAAATCATACTATTCCTTAGGTTAGAGCGCCATCCAGCGCAAGTCATTGCAATGTGTTGCAATACCCCCGTTGTAAAGGTATTGTGGTGTAAACACGGCGATGTAACCGATGTTTCCCCTCTTTACCAGTTGGTGTGAGCTAATTTTTAATTCCAGTTTTGGCCCTTTACATTTTAAATCGTTCAAAAAGGGTTACCAACACTTACAACAACTAGATTTTGCATAAGTTTATTGTGCTGTTATTAGCTTCATTAGAGGGTCATTAATAATTAGAAAAGAGATTACCTTGTTCCTGCCTTGACTTTATTATTATTATTATGCATTTGCACTTCACTATTCTGGTGATAAGGTCCTATGATAGTTTTTTGTTGTTGTTTGTTTTTTGTTTTAAAGGGTTTTATCAGATATTAAACCATAATACAGGTACAGCTATAGGCATAGCAAGGCAAATCAAAATAGCCCCATTTCAAAAAACGATACAAATCCCCATTGCAGAGTCACTAACACAGCCTTTTAGCCAACATCCCGAACGGGCAGGCGGCGTGAACCTACAAATCTCACAGCCTTATGTAACTTTCTCGGCCTATATAGCTCAGATTCCCATTTCAAGGGGGATACACCCCACTGTAGCATCTCTCATCACAACAACCCGCGCTAACTACAGCCACTCTTATCCTGTCAATCATCCCACTCACGGACACTCCCCCTCCTACCTCCCCTCGATCACTCCCCACACACTTCAGCATCCCATCATCTAGAAAAAGATACTCTCTCGCACCACTTTTCAGCCTATCCCCTCCGGGTCAGCGCCACTCACATCACCCATGTCCTCAGCGGTCCTTGCTTCCGCCCCCTCGTCACTTTGCGCACTTTGTGTATATGTAGCATAAAGTCCCCAGAAATTCTTAGGTCTGCTTCTAGGGGGCAGCAATTCGCTATAAAGTTCCGATTGCGTAGAGCAGTATAGCATATCTCTTGACCACTGGTGTAGTGTCGGGACCGGCCCCCTCAGCCAACACATGGCGACTCTCCTCTTGGCCATCAGGAGCCCCATGTCCACTAATCTTCGAATAGCCTTCTGTAGCTTTTTAGTATATCCCAAAAGGGCACATGAGTGGGTCCGGGTCCAATGTTACCTCAACTATTCTACCAAGCTCCCCAAACACTGTTTCCCAAAATGCAAGCACCCCCGGGCACAACCATGCCAAATGCATAAAGTTTGCCACTTCCACCCTGCATCTTTCACACTCTGCGCTTTCACGTAAACCGTATCTACATAGCCTTTCCGGAGTGTAGTACATCTTATTGAGGTACTTAAAATGCACCAGCCTGTGCCTACTATGTAGGGATATTTTTCTGGTATTAAGACAACAGTAAAACCACACGGTGTCATCCAGTTGATTATCTAGGTCGTGCTGCCATGCCAGCCTGGCAGCCGTGTACTTGTGAGCTCTGTGCGACATAGAAATCTTATGAAGTGCGGTTACCATCTTGCAAGGGGAGTCAGCCTTAATAACATGCGTAAATTCTCGCAGGCTCCATCATGTCCTACCCTAGCAAAGCTCCCAACGCCGCTCTTACGCTGTGAAAGTGAAACCTGTTCAGTGGTTTGTCGCTCTCCGGCGCTCCCTGTAGCTGCTCCACTGTACGCACTTTTCCCCTCACAAAACAAGTCTCCCGCCACCTCTATTTTCATAGACCACATCGCTAGCACAACTCGCTTTTCCGTGCACGGACCCAACCATCCCATCCATTTTATCGGCATAACCGGTGAATAGAGTATAGCGCCCGCATGATTATGCAGCAGCCAATGCCAAGCATGTCTTGTCGCATTTAAGGAATCCTTTATACCAGTCCTGCGGTCTACCTGTTCTATGATAACCGCCGGCAGGGACACTGGTGCAGCGAACAGGCGCTCCATTCGGAGGTAGGGGACCCGCTCTTCCCCGTGGATCCAGGCATGCAAGTGTGCTCCCTGCGACACCCTGTAATATAATTCGAAGTCTGGCGCACCCATGCCACCTAGATGATATGGAAGCGTGAGCTCCCCCCACAGCACCCGAGCTTGTTTAACTGCCCAGGCTAACTTGAGCATCAGTTGTCTCAATCTATGGAAGAAGGTGCACGGTAACACCAGGGGAATATTAGTGAAGTGAAAGAGGAGTCAGGGAAATACAAACATCTTCATAAGCAATATAAGCCCCACCAGTGACAGCGGGAGCCGAATCCATAATTCCACATCGTCCTCTAACTTAGAGATGGCAGTACCATAATTTTCCCGGAAGACGATATCCGTCTCCGTATGCAGTCGGATACCCAGATACCTCAGCGAGTCGACCATCCAGCGAAGGGGGTAGTCCATTGCAAACTCTGCTGTAGCAGGCGTGAGCAGAAAGACCAAAGACTTCTCCCAATTGACTTTTAGGCGGGACAGGGCACCAAAGTTAACAACTTCCCTAATAACGGCCGTCAAGTTCTCCTCCGGTTCCCGAACATAAAGAAGCGTGTCATAGAATTGTAGTGTCTACATATGCGGATAAGTGGGGAACCCGATACCTGCGTTCCCATGGTATTCCCGTAACGCACAGGCTAGCGGTTCCGACACTAGAGCATATAGCAGCGGGGAGAGGGGACAGCCCTGTCTGGTGCCTCTAGTGATATTAAACGGGGCAGTGCCTAAATCACCAATACGTACTCGAGCCGTTGGTTCGTGATACAGAATGCCCAAAATGTGCAGGAATGCCGCCCCAAGACCCATTCTCGCCAACACTTGACGTAAGAAACCCCACTCCACCGAATCAAAAGCCTTTTCCATATCCAGGAATACAGCTACCGCTTTATTCTCCTGGCGAACATGTTGCATGGTTCCAAATACAGTCCGTATATTATATGTTAAGTTTCTAGACCGTACAAAGCCAGCCTGCTCGGGTGCCACCAGAATATGTGACGTCAGCGCCAATCTAGTGCCCAGGATTTTCGCAAACAATTTTGCATCCACGTTGAGAAGGGACAACGGACGATACGAACTGCATTTATTCAGTGTCTTGCCCGGCTTCGGAATAGCCACTAAGATCGCTTCCTTCATTGACGGGGGCATTGTGCCTGTTTCTAACATGTCGTCAAACAAAGCCGTGATGTGTGGCAGCAACTGTTCCGAGAATGCCTTATAAAAGGGGACCGTTAGGCCATCCGATCCCGGTGCACTCCCTGCTCTCATGCCACTCAGCGCCTGTATCATTTCATCCTTCTCTATAGGATGCAACAGTAACTCCCTATGTGCATCCGGGAGAGATGACAGCTGTGTATACTCCAAATACTCCCTAATCTGGTCATCCATCCCTGTAGATCTGGTTCTATAAAAATCTGCATAGTACTGCCGGAAGCACTCAGCTACCTCTCCCTCCTCTGTCAGGAGATCGCCATTTTCCGCCTTGATCTCCGTCACTTGCTTCTTACCTTGCCTAGCCTTCATCAGCCGAGCAAGGACTGATCCAGGCCTCTCTCCCTCCCCGTACGCGCGTGCCGTGGCATACTTGCCAAGATGTTTCACTTCTCGATCCGCCGTTTCCTGATACTCCAGCAGAAGCATCTTTAATTTGTCTTCCACTCTCTCACCTCCCCCTTCCTCCCTGTCCCTTTCCAGGTTCCGTAGTTTCCTCTCGAGCTCCGCCAGACTCCCCCTGAGCGCCCGCAGCACCCCTGAATGTTTGGACATGGCTATGCCCCTGATGTAGACTTTAAAAGTTTCCCAAAGTGTCTGGAAACTATTCACTGAGCCGGCATTGGTGTCAAAGAAAGTATCGATGGCCTCAGTCATCTCTTCTCGGAATAACGGGTCTAGCAAAGAGTATGGGGGGAATCTCCACGTAAACGGTGGAATACTCCTCATGGGTGGCTTCAGGACTAAGAGCAAAGGTGAGTGATCCGAGAGGGTACGCGGCAACACTATGCATTGCCGCACCTGACTAATCAATGAGGTAGATGCAAACCAATAGTCAATTCGCGTGTGTATATCAAGGAACGCTGAATAGTGCGTGTAGCCCCCTTTCCCCACATTGCGTGTTCGCCACACATCACACATATCCAGGCTAACCATCATTTCCTCAATTCTTCTTGCAGCCGCAGCAAGCTGTCTGGGCGGTCCTGCTGAGCGGTCTAACTCTGGATTTCTGATCACATTGAAGTCCCCTCCCCACAATATCCGAGCATCGCCATACTGAGACATAGTTCTAGCTAGGTCATCAAAAAAACTCAGGACAATCATAATTAGGCCCATAGACATTTACAAGTAAGAAATCCACACCCCGCCCACTACACTTAGATATAACATATCTACCGTCCAGGTCCTCTCGGAGCAAAGTTAGGGCTATAGACGACCTGGGGTTAGCCCAGCTTAACACTCCCCTTGCATGTGTGGTAAACCCTGCCGCATTTATGTTGCCCTCAAGCGCCCTCAACTTAAGCATAGGGCTGGTGTTTGGGAGGTGAGTCTCCTGAAGAATATCCAGGTCCACCTTATGCCTGTATAGATAGTTTAGGACCTTACGCATTTTTCCATGATCATTCAACCCCCTGACATTCCAAGTAATGACCTGCAACCCACCCTCACAATCAGTAGAATCAGACGTTTCACGTGACATCAATTATGCCATGTAATCTTTGGTGTATCCACAATATAACAGTGCCAGCCATGCTTGCAACAACTGCGTACCAAACTGCTTGCTCCAAACCATACCCCCCTTGCATTACCTCCCCAGAAACACCTCCTCCCCCCGCCCACAGCAGACCTCCCCCAACATGGTCCCATGTATCCCCAATCCCTCCCCACTACCCAAACCACCCCCCCAAACCCTCAACCAACATGGAGAAGGTAATGAAATCAGTGCCAGGAACACGTAAGCGGAGGTGGCTTTTCAAGTGGTAACGATATCAAATCGTAAGCCATGGAGTCACCCAGCGCCGCCCTCCCCGGACACCTTAATCAAATATGCAGCATAACGCTCTGCAAACATCATTCCTAATCCACAACTTAGCTGTTCTCCTTTCCTTATGCAATAATGCACTGAACACTTTTGCGATTATGTAAACATTATACCCGTGACTTAGTCAAACATGTCTCAGAGAATATCATGCCCACGCAGTCTCAACGCTGCAAAAGTACCCAACTGCCTCACCAACAGGAGCAATAGTGTTAAGTCCAGTCCCTGAAGCCCCCTTGAGTCCCAACTGCCCCTGTCAGGATCTACTTCTCTGCAACAGGGACCAAGGCAGTAGTGCATCTGTACATATGAACGTACCCTCCACAAAAATTGGCCCACCGCCCTACCAGCCCTTATATCACACAACATTCTCATAGCTACCAGCCCTTTTTGTTCAGTCCTGTTTATCCAGCGTCGACCCCTCCGGTTCCTCCAAACTGGCCTGCTCCGGGCTGGGACCTCGCTCTTTCGCCCAGGTTTTTATGGCTTTTTGCAAAGCAGCAGGGTCCGTAAAAATATGTGATCGGCCTTGACTATTGACACGGAGTTTCGCCGGGTACAACATAGCATAATCCACGCCCATGTCTCTCAACTGTCGTTTGAGCGGTGCAAAGTGCTTGCGTGCCTCCTGAACTCTGGCAGTAAAGTCCGGATATAGGGCCAACTCCGAGTCCTCCTAGCGTAGCACCTTCTTCTCCCGGGCGACCCTCAAGGCGGCATAACGATCCCGATAGTTGGATCATTTTGCGATGATCGCGCCCGGCGGCGGTCAAGGGCCCAGTGCCATGTGCGCTCTCTCCACCACGAACATAGCCGAGAAGACTTGGTTTCCCAGCAATGTCACAAGTAACTTTTCCATAAACTGTTCCATATTTCCTGTAGCCGTCGTCTCCGGTAGTCCTACCAGGCGCAAATTACAGTGCCGAGAGCGCGCTTAAAGGTCTTCGGTCTTATCCTGCAGGACTCTCAGGACTTTCCCCAGCTGCTTGTTGTCTGCATCCATAGTAGTATGCGCCTCTTCCACCTCCGTAATGCGCCGCTCCGACAAGTCGAGGCGTTCCGCGTGTTTGTCCAGGCGCTCCCCCATCCTGTCCATACGATAGGTTAGGGCATCCATTTTCGAGCCTAGAGTCGTGATTCCGCCCTGCAAGGACTTCTCCATGGCTCTCAGCATACTGCGAATATCGGGTTCCTGCTCATCCTGGGAATGCGATGCAACTCTGGTTCCCCTGTCCACTGCAGGGTTTTGTGATTTTGCCCGCATTTGTTCAAAAGTCAATCTAGTCTGGGTCTTGTCCCCCTTACCCATGCTGACCAACAGAGCCCTTTGCGAGTCAGTACTCTCCTCTCTGACGTGTCCCCTTCACGTACCACAATAATGCTTCAGGCCCAAGGCTCCAGTCACAGACCACCAGTAGCTCAGCTCCCTCGTCCCAACCAGGCAGTCAGGGCATAAGTTTCCAAATAGACATGCTGCGTGGACTACCTACAGTAACGCGGGCCTAACCCCACCGCCACGTGGACCGTCGTCCTGGGGCGGGGGGGGCGGGGGAGGGGGAGGGGTGGGGGGTTCAGCAGGGACCGTCCGGTTAACTCAGGCCGCAAGCCTCACTTACACCTCCAGTTTTAGAGTGACTCTCTCTGCGCCGCGCCAGGCAATGTCAATCTCTGCCCCGCAGGCCTGCGCGTGGTTGTCCTTACTCTGTAAGCCGGCAGACCCCAACCCTCAGTTCGCGCCCCGGGTCAAGGCAGAGTGACTGTATGGGCGTCCATGGCAGCTAGGCACACCAAGCAGTTACCCACTGACTGACTCTCAGAAAGCTGTCTCCAGTGCCGCCATGTGTTCGCCCTTGTGCACAGGCTCCTCGCAATGCTCCTCACTCCGGGTCTAAAGTGCGACCCTCACCGCCTCACAAGATGGGGTGGCTCACACTCTCAGCTGTCACTGACCCCACGTCGTCACTCCGCCGGGCCAGTGCAATCAGCGCCACTTCGCTCTCGGGCCTCCACTTCTGGCCGCCACCTCCGCCGGTACCGATGCCGCAGGTGGAGGGACGTCACTCGGCCTCTTCCCGCTACTCCAGGCCGGGGATCTGCAGCCTTGTCGGACGCAAGTCAGCGTCCGATCGGCTCTTCTCTTGCTCCGGTCCGACTTCAGGTCACGGCAGCCCACACCGCACACCTCACCTCCGGTCTAGCGCTGCCTTACGGGGAACAGCAGCTGCGTTAGCTGCAGGATTATTGAAGGATTAGCTGATGTGCCGGGAGAGCTCAGCACTCAGGCGGCCATTTTGTTTCCGAGCAAGCTCCGCCCCCAGGTCCTATGATAGTTCCCAGCGACTATGAGATAACGTGTGATTTTATGTTTTCCATGTTAAGTTTTAGTTGTGGTTTTTTCCATTTATTGATATTGGATTGACTCTATGAACAGTTTTATGATGTACTTTAAAGTCATTTTTGCAGAGTAAAGTTTGTTTGATGATGAGGACTTCGATTTCTAAACTAAGTAAACTCCCTTTATAGCATCTAGATTTACCTGGGTGTAGGATGTTGATCAATATCAAGATATCTTAGTCTAATCGATGGAACGATTGTCCGATGTAATTACAATAGAAAGTGAGGCTCTAGTGTTTGACGCATTAACTGGCTAAATTTCCAATACCAATTAAAGTAAGGTGATGACTCCATATAAGATAAGTGTAACAGTTAAGGGGGCAGTGGCGTCTGTCAATATCTCGGGTGTTACTGTGCAAATGGATGAGGATTGGATAGTCAACTAAACTATGAGGTACTCATAAATAGTTGTCTCATGTTAAGGATATAAGGCCAGCTGCCAGTTACTTTTATGGGGTGACATACCACTGTTCAGCATCAATTATTTTAATTAACTAGTTTATTTTAATTTCAGTCAATTCCATAACAAATTAACTGTCCTCCAGATTTTGATATATTAAAAACTGCCTCTGCTACAAGAACATGGGTTGGTCAGATTACTTCATTTCATTACTAGGTGGTCATAAAATTATGAGAAAAAAAACTGTTTATAGAGGAAAAAATGGCCTTCTTTTCAATTTATTTACTGAATATAAACAAAATCTTTCTGAATCCGTACTCTATTTACAAGCTATTTTGTAGACTGAAGACTGTAACTTTTTACAGTGTATGCGGGGGATAAGTGGTATAGAAGTTAAATAACTAAGATGCTGCGCAATACACCTTTAATGGAGTAAACCATTACATACCAAAACGTTTCATATCCCTGGAATTCACATGTACCAAAATACTATGGTCTCAATTATGGGTCACGTGTTACGGGTTGGAATATTGTGATAATTTTAAGATTTGCAATCACAATTTACCATTCCAAAGTAGAAAATTAGGGATTACCTGCTTAGGAAAATTATTCAACACTTGGACAGGCAATCAAATGAAGTTATTCTAAGAAAAATTCAACCCAAACTCTTTAAAATGTTGAATGCATACTTTCTAGACACAAAGGGACTAATATTTACAATATCAAGTTAACATATGATTTGCCATGATGGGCAAAGAATAGTAAATCAGAAAGAAAAAGTGAATAAGATTCAATTTTAGAAATGTTTGAATTGATTGATGGGCTTGTTTTTCCACCTGTTACACAGGCTTTTGGCCTAAGCATGTTGTATATAAAGGGGGTTGTTGACCCATATATACTACCGGACCGGGGTCATAATAAAAACAGTATCAAAAAATGTGGTCGCGGCAGCTCGTAAAACTTTTCATACAAATTATAATAGCACAAAAAACACAACACATATAGAAATGTAGTAGTAAATCCACGTCTGTGTCTTTGTATTGTTCAAGGTTATCTGATGCAGTTCAACTAAAAGCATTTACAGATACGAGCCTTACATTTGCTCTGTGAGATAAAAGTGCAATATGTGTACAGTGCTCTGGGTGACATAGAAAAAGGGGGGGATGAGAAGGATAGAGTGTTCAAGCGAGGATGAGGGACAAGGAAAGATTGTCGTGACATATAAGCATCAACGTTGTTCGATGTATACGTTTCCATACAGGATAAGAATGTTCCCAATAAAATACATAACTCAACAGGACCCAAACAGTATCTTATGTGATGTCGCTAGAGTTTGTATTAAAAATGTAGTCGACGTTTCGATCCCTTAGTTCAGGATGGGTAGTGGTCCTTGAGGTGGGGTCTTCATCAGGACTGGTGGAGTTCCTGTGGAAGACAAACCTCATATGGGGGGTGTATTTACAAAGGTGTGTGTTCTATTAGATAGATCAGGTATGAATACCTACGTATAAAGATGACAGGGGACCAAATCCACGGTATTTAGTAAAGGTGTAGGGCAGGAAAGCTCCTAAAGGGAGAGGGGAAACATAAAACTGTATGTAGGACCGGGTATGAATCACAGTGTCTCCACAAAAGCGTGGTGGAGCTTGCTTGATTACTTACTTCAACTTAATTGAAGTGTCTGACCAGTGGGCGTCAGATTGCGAGTTTCCTAGAAGCAAATCCAAGGTAGTTGTGCAGCGTCATCTGCTTGCAGCTGCTGGGACCAATCCCTTATTATCTGTAAAACGAGATGGGTATGAGAGTATAATTGGACTGTGTTGAGGAGGGGCGTCAGACGTAATGACCAACACATCTAACTACAGGTATTGGGGGGCCGGTGGGCGAATGCATGAGAAAGAAAGAACGGGCTCACGGTATGAAGCCGTCATTGGCTAGAGACACCATGATTGCCAAAAAACAGTGCTTGTAGAAAATGTACATGTACATCTGTGCAGGGGCCAATAACCAACCGCCCAGTGTAGAAAGTCGGTATAAGAGTATAGGTGTCTAAACGCGGTTCCGAAAAGTTACTGCAGACAGTTGAATCTACCGTTCACTAGGGGGTAGTTGAAAAACAGGCTCACGATATGAGGCCCTTGAGAAACAAAGACTGAAAAAACAGTGCTCGTACTACAGCGTTATCATAAAATATGGCAGAAGCAGACGGTTCTTCAATCACAGTGCAATGCTGAATATATGTGAGGTGACAGAGTCTGCGATAAGACAACAAACGATGGAAGCGGTCAAGAGGCCTGCAAAAAAAGGTGTGCCTTGTGTGTAGCGATCATAAAGTGATCCCCGTCACAACCCATTTGAGAGACCCTGTGTCAGCCTGCTTACCTCTGCGGAAGGTTTCACCTTGATTGTAGTGAACCGGAATGAGGCGGCTGTGTCTGTCTTAAAAGGAGAAACGTGGAGCGCGTGGACGTCGCAACACGCTTCGTCATGATGACCGGGTGATGGGGCAGAGACCGAATAAGCGTACTGTCAGAGCATCCTCAATGTGCAACGTCAACGGTAGAGCTAGCACAAGTGGGATGGTGCTACTATGGCTGTCATGCTGGAAATGGTCAGCGTAGTTTACACCAGTGTGATATAGGGACACAGATATGTGTGTTGGGTCATGGATGGGTATGAAAAACCTAGTATGATTAAAACTAAGATGTGTGCTTGAACAAGTTGTATATTTCCCCCGGTATATACAATATAAACTGAACGTGAGGATGCAGTATCCAGATTATCCGTCGTTATTTATACATATTGACATGTGTTACATATAAATCACAAAAGTAACATATAATGGTAATCAGGAAATCAATAGACATATGTATGGCGTAGTTCGAGCCATCCGGCTTCTGTTAAATTAAATTTAGGAAGCATAAGAAAAAATATGCTTCAGCCAAAGAGATTTAAGTGAACAGTGGTTGGGTTTTAAATTGGTCCGAACGGTTATCACTCGTAAAGGACTCACCCTGATAAATGAGAATAGCGAGTCCCTGTCCACTTATCTCTGCTGGTCGGGTATCAGAAACAAAATGCCGCCGAAGGTATCCGGGCGCTCTTTATCTAAACATCAGCAGCCTCAATTTGAGCCATCTGGAAAGAGAAGTTAAGGGAGCTGTCAGCGCACCCTCCATAATGTAAGGAAGGCAACACGCTAATTAGTACGCGTCCTTCACAGAGTTGAAAGAACAAACTCTACGCGTGGGGAGCACTAGGGAATCTCAGCTGAGTTCGCATTAGTCGTATTGAGTCGTTGTGCAGTCCCGTGCACTGGGTAGATCCCTCTGATGCACAGACCGGCAAATCGCAGAAGTGATTGCCGGTACCAACTAGTATTTCTTACCTCGAGGACGCAGTAACGCGGAACCCTCGTTGCCAGGAAACCCAAGGGCTCCGTGTACGTGAGAACATCCTCGTCACTGGGGCAGCCTCGCCGCTTTCCTTGTTTCTAAGAGACCTTCGGGTGCTTCAGATAACGTTTAAGCGCACACCGTCTGTGATAATGCAGAAAGGCTTATATAATTTGTACTCAATAGCTCAGTGTGGGCCAGGGTAACGTGCAGAACATACTTACAGCACAATTGGCAATATTGAAAGATTCAGTAAATAGGCATAAAATGCAACTCAGCACTTTTCAGACAAATACAACCTGATCACATGTAATTAGAATATATCTCATGCCACATTATAATTTTTCTAAACACACATATCTAGATCTACAATGGGTCACTGCTTGAGTAGCATTCAATTACATCGTAGCGTCTACAATACTTTTGGGATCAAACAGATAGGTAGTTGGATTCATAACATGCAAATTCAGATCAGTTGAATAAAGGAAGAACATCAAGATGTATACGAAGTGCATATTGTTTACATATCCTTTCGAACGGAGTTAGTTGGGGAGAAAGCGAGGACTGATGGTCACAGTTGCCCCATTTGTAAGAGATATTTTTGAAACATTATGGAACAGCTGGGCGGACTGGTGGTCACAGTTGCCTCATTTGTCTAGCAGTCTCCTCCCTTTCGTTTAATCCTTCATGTACTGCATTTAAAGAGTGTATCCATCTGCAATCTTTGTATTTGAGTGATCTAGAAATGGAACTACCTCTGACGCTAGGCATTACTTTCTCCAAAACCCACCATTTGACATCTTCTGCTGTATGATTGTGGGTCTTAAAGTGTTCAACCAGTGGTGCTCCCACAGTATTGCACCTGATTCTGCTCATATGCTGTAAAACCCGGGTTTTAACCTTCTGCTTTGTCTGACCTATATAGATTAGGGAACAGGGGCAAGTGATGGCGTAGATAGCCTGTGTGCTATTGCAATTCGTGAATTGCTTCAGTTCATAAGTTCTTGCATTGTGGGTAAAACTAGATCCCCCTTGACAACAGTCGCAAGCCTTGCAGCTACCACATTTATGGTGGCCAGTTGGCTGAAGCATATTTGTTCTTATGCTTCCTAAATTTAATTTGACAGAAGCCGGATGGCTCGAACTGAGGGGTCATCAATCCACACACCCACATGGCGCTGAACTCAAGAATGGCCCATAGTGAGTGCATGGCCATTTGTAGTGCTCACCGGGTTTTAAATAATTTTACTATTTCGCATGAATCCCGTCCTGATGATTTAATCCCTTTGATCAACAGGCGCAATCTCACTACCCCACCCTCTTAAGCCCTAAAGAAGACCCGCCCCAGACCCCAGAACTAAGGCGTCCAAGGGTCGAAACGTCGACGATATTACCACCAGCGGACCAGTCCAGAACATTCAGTTATTAAGGCCAAATGAAAGTGACATACTGACTGTATTACAATTAAATATGGAAACTGGCCTGTAAAGTGTTGAGTAAAAAACACAACGAACTCTCCCCCTCCCTTCACTCACTTGATGTATATAATTCACCTTTTCACAAATGCACCACTGGTCACATTGCATGCACCTTATTTATATGCGCCGCTTGTTATGAAGTTATGTTGAATTGTTTTGATTAATTTATATATGTCAAAAGCAAGATATTCATGAATGAAAATAATTCAGTGATTAAAAATACGGTATTACACTGTTCTCCTTGTTACGGGATTTGCTTTTTTCTTTTTGACAGATGCTGTCATCTGATGATTGTACAAAATAATTTAAACAACCTTGAAAAGATGGATATATATTTTGAAGTAATCAGCTTGCATGCCCGACAGAACCACTGTTGATACTAAATTGTCTTGCCCAGGTTCTGAGGGATACTGGGTTACCCCATAGCGATTTACAGTATAGGGTGCAGGTGCATACCTGCAAGGGTATTTTACTCTCATTGATTGTTGTTTGTGTTTCCTATTCCTACATAAGAATCTGTTGAGGGGAAATATTGTATTGTTTGTTTTGTTAAGACTTAGTATGTACTTTGAACATGTCAGACAGGGAAACCTTGTCTTACACTGAGGAATGCATTGCCAAACTAATGCAAGATCAGGGTGCCTCCAACTTCCTCCTGGGGAACGATAGAACTCCATTAGATGCGGGTTTAAGTGCTAAACTAGCCAAACTAGAGAGACTCGAGAAAAAACGAATTAGATCACGTCTCCATGGGCATGTCCTGACCAAATATTTGGAAGCAAATATAATACCTAAAGGCCTCCAAGTTCGCAATGAGCCAGCTATATTTATAGACTTACCTAAATTCAGGGAGGGATATAGCTACGTGGCAAACAACTGCTCTAGGCACTGGATGGTACTTGGAGTGGAGACTGCCATCGAATATGTGAAGAAATTGACGCAAGAAATTGCAGAACTTAAAAGTGAGATATTGAGGGATTCTGCACTCATGAATGCCAAGGAGGCATTGGAGCGTGCAGAAAAAACCTTGTCCGAGTTTAATACAATTACACTTGGCAGAAAGCTAGACAAACTCAGTAAAGACGTAAGGAATTACGATAAGAAACTAACATACCCCTATCTTGTGGACGAATACTATCAGCAGGATAGCCAGGGCTTCTACACCAACAAGGGGAGAAAGGGTCCGCATAGGTTTAATACTTTCTCAGACTCGTCTATGGGAAGCAGCTCAGATTCAGAAGCAGACAGGCCCTCCACCAGCAGCTCAAACTACCAAGGTCCCCAGTATTTTTTAGGGGACAGCCACCCCAGGGGGAACACGGGTGGTGGCCGTCAACAGAATTGAGAACGACCGAGACGATATGGAGGCAGGGGGAGAGCCGGACAGGAGACCCCCAGAGTAAGGTTTTACCAACCAGAGGTGCATGGAGAGATATCGACAAGGAGGCAAACCTACAGATGGTAACTGACCCCACAATAGAACTGGTCACTGAGACACCGCTATTAACAGCACAGACAATCCTTCCCAACCCTGTGATGAACGACCGATCAATAAACATGGAAGTAGCAATCATGCACACAGGTGTGACAACTGCAGCTCACTTGAGGCACTACCGATTGCACCACATAATGAAACACCAGCGAGGACGATTGCGCTACAACAAGACTCAGTTATTAACTTATCTGACTACACCATGACTGGAGCAGAACTTAACATCTTATCCAGAGGCCTATCATATGTACCAACAGCCATATCAGACTCCTTCCAGGTGAGATTGGAACTTCAAAGATTCTTCCAGAAGATCAGATTGAAGTATTTCTTTGCCAAAAGTACCTATACTCCACGATGGCAGCAACTCCTTTCAGACCACCTTCCACATTAACCACAGCCTCGTTCATGATGAGCGACAGAATATTGGCTTTCGAGAAGATAGTCCTGGAAGGCAGTATGCATTTGCTGGGAGAAAGGAGATATATTAAATACAACACGAGCAAAGACGAAAAAATGGCACTCCATGACGTTGCAAAAAATGATGCCATAGTGATAAAGGCGGCGGATAAAGGCGGAGCAATAGTGGTACAAAATACAACTGACTACATAAATGAGATAGAACAACAGCTACAGGTAGTGGATAGCTACCGTAAGATCCCTAAAGACCCGACAACAGAGATCAAAGTTCTCATAGAAGAAAGTACACAAGCTGCAGTGGAGGAGGGATTCCGGAGTCAACATGAACACGATTTTCTTTACCAGCAAGAACCCAGGATACCAACAATATATACGTTGCCGAAAGTGCATAAAAGACTTGAGAACCTGCCAGGCAGACCCATAGTGTCGGGGTGTGGGTCAATCCTCGAACCCTTGAATCAATTTATTGATCATTTCTTGCAGCCGTTGGTGCCAACTACCAAATCCTACGTGGGGGACAGAATGCATATCATCCAGTTGCTGGAGGGCCAACCTTTCGATGGTGGAAAACAAATATTAGTCACACTCGATGTATCCTCCCTGTATACGTCAATTCCCCAGGACAGAGCGATTGAGGTAATTAGAACTACGCTGAACAAAAGAGATAGACCACACTGGATTCCGACAGAATTTTTGATTAATCTACTGGAGATAGCGATGAGGAGGAACTATTTCGTGTTCAGAAGACAATTCTATTACCAGTGCAATGAAGTGGCTAAAGGCGCAACATATGCCCCAAGCCTGGCAAACATATTCATGGACAAATACGAGGAGGAACATCTATATGACCTGGCAAATCAGTTTCTGGATAAAATCGATGTATGGAAACGCTACATCGACGATGTCCTAATGATTTGGTCTGGGGATGAAAATGAGCTGAAAGAGTTCTGGACGTGGTTGAATAACAGAAGCAAAGATATCCAGTTCACAATGGCCCAAAGCAGGGAATCTATCGACTTCTTGGACTTGACTTTCAAGGCGGAAGATGGGTTACTATATAGTGATCTGTATCGAAAACCCATGGAGAGGAACACGTTGCTCATGTACGGCTTCCATCATTCAAGGAATTTGAGGGATAATTTGCCCTATGGGCAGTACCTCAGACTAAGGAGGAATTGCTCCCAGAGGAAAGACTTTTTTCGGGAAGCTGATGATCTAACCACGAGATTGAAGAGCCGTGGAAACTCTTCGGGTCTACTGAAGCGTGCCAAGAAGCACGCATGGTACCAACCAAGAGACGAGCTATTGAAGACTAAGGAAAAGTCCAAAGAACACAGTGGCATTGTTTGTGTCACGACGTACAACACAAAGAGCAATGATATAAAAAAAGATCGTAAAAAAGTATTGGAGCTTGGTCCCGAGCGAACTTTAGATGACACAGGATTCTTTGTTTGCATTTAAGAGGGGCAAGAGCATAAAAGACTCAGTGGTAAAAGCCATTCTATTATCTCCGAAACAACCTCATTTGAGAAATTTGCTGAACCTCCCCTGACTGGCCACCATAAATGTGGTAGCTGCAAGGCATGCGACTGTTGTCAAGCGGGGTCTAGTTTTACCCACAATGCAAGAACCTATGAACTGAAGCAATTCACGAATTGCAATAGCACACAGGCTATCTATGCCATCACATGCCCCTGTTCCCTAATCTATATATGTGTCACGGGTCCAGCAAACAGGAGCCAATTCCACCGAGGACTGGTGGTCCGCCACCCCCCTTTTACCCTGCACCTTTTCCCCACAGCCGCAAACCTGCACTTGGTACAAGGACCTCGAGGACCCCGAGAAAGACTGGCCAGACGAGGTTGCCGCGTTCGGCTCCTTTAAGGCAGCGGATCAGGACTACGAGACTCCGCCCCTGGTGACGACAAAAGGCGGAAGTTCCAGCAAGAAGGCGGACGGCGATTCCCCGGGGAGAAAACCATCGAGGAAGAAGCAGGACGGGTTCGAGAAGGCAGAGAGAACGAGAACGACAAGCCAGGAGGCCAACGATTGGACGCTTCGCCCTGCCACGCGCCCACGGGAGGAGCGTGGCTTCGAGAGGTACGGGGCCGGGTAGCGGGTTGGGTTGGGAGGCGGAGGCAGCCCCCGGTGTGAATCCAGTAAGCGACGTCCCCTACCTGAGCGCGAGCACTCCTAAGCACGCCCCTTTGTAATATTGAGCACTTTACACGGATTGTGTACTCTCACTCCCGGCCCTTATCACACCCCCGAGTACTGTATGTGACTCGTGTTTATCCTTTTCTTTTCATGGTCAACGACGAGAGGACCTCTGTGCAGAGACGCCCCCTCCTGGAAGAAGATCGCCAGGACCCCAAAGCATCCTGAAGACACCCCTTATAAAGAGACTGAGTTCCCCATCTTTTGTTTCATGAAAAAGACATATATTCCAATAAAGCCCTCACTAAAACCCTTATTGAAGGCACCAGTGTTTCTATTCATCCCACCAGCCCCCCTTCAGGTGGTCGAAAATCCTTCCAACCCGGCACCCCCGGGACAACTGGTGTCAGAAGTGGGATCTCCACCAACATCCATCTGTCCGGACAAGATGGAGGCCCTTATCGACCACCTCATTAAAGGGCAAGAAAAACTTGAATGGGCCGTGGAAAGCCAGCTGACAATGGCCCAGGCAGACAGGGAACTGTTCACTAAGACTATAACTGCACACGTGGAAGGCATCAAGTCTCTGCCGCCCATCTCCCAGTCCTCTACCGGCGAGGTCCGCGTACACAGCCCCTAGGGATTGCACTTCAGAAATATGTGCCCGGCGAAGATCCTGATGCATTTCTTTTGAACTTTGAGAGGGCAGCTCGAGCCATGAGCTGGCCCGAAGAGAAATGGCCGTTTTTTTTCGCTCCCCTTCTTACGGCTGAAGCACAATCAGCGTATCAAGCAGCCAACCCCCTGGGGACCACCCCATATGCGACCATTAAAATGGTCATTTTGGATCACTTAGGACTAGACCAGGAGGCCTATAGAGTACGCTTTCGAAAGGAAAGGGGGGTTCAAGGGGAGAACCCTAAGACCCTGTTCTTTAGGTTAAAAATGGCGGCCGACAAGTGGCTACGCCCAGACGTCTGTACTAAAGAGGACATTCTGAATAAGATCTAGCTCGAACAATTTATGGAGGCATTGCCCTATGCCACCCAACGATGGCTGCGACAACATGTAGGGATTACGGTGGAACAAGCCATAGAAATGGCCTCGCAGTACGCCCGAGCCCAACCTAAGCCTACTCCTTGGGAGCACGAAAAGACCTCCAAGACACTGCCTCCCTCAAAGCTGGACAAAAGACCGAAAGTAGTACCAGAGGTTCCTAGAATATTCAAACCCACAGGACTGATGACTCCTATAAATAAAGGACCCCAATGCTTTGAGTGTGGGGAGTGGGGCCACATAGCGAGAAAGTGCCCCAAAAGAAAGAGCCAAGAGGAACCCATGGAAGTCGGCTATCTTCCACGGACAGTGATGTACTCAGCGGAAATGGGCAGCATGTTCTACGTGAGTATGTGGATGAATGGTTGTAGAGTAAAAGCCCTATTAGATTCAGGGTGCCGACAATCCGTCGTCCAGACGAGTTTCGTCACTTCTGAGCAGATGAATCCCCAGAATCCTGTATACATTAGGTGTGTCCACGGGGATGTGAAGCCCTACCCCGTTGCATCTATCACAATAACCCTACCGGACAGAGATCTGTGTACAGTCCGGGTGGGGGTGGTGGATTCCCTACCTGAAGACATGATCTTAGGGACAGACAATCCCGAATTCCTTTCTCTCTTTAGGGAATTCCTGTCCAGACCAATGAATAGGGAGAACGTACCGTCTTATTTGTCACCAGAACCCTGGGTTATAGACAGGAGCTTTCGCTTTGCTCAGGGAGAAGATAGAACCCTGTTCCACGCATGGGAGAACGCCCACAACTCAGATGGTCTCGCCTCCCAGACTTACCCCCGGCTCCTGATTAGGAACGATTTACTGTACAGGCAAGCCAGATCCGAGGGAGACCTGCAACTGTTGGTGCCCCGGTCCTTTAGGGAACAGGTGCTCTTTTTTGCTCATGCCCATTTAACGGCCGGCCATACAGGCAAGGAGAAAACCACAGACAGCATCCTCAGGAATTCCTTTTGGCCGGGGATCTATAAAGATGTACAGGAGTTCTGTGCTCAATGCGAAATTTGCCAAAGGCGAAACACCCACCGACCCCGGCTGCGCCCTTACAAAGGATGCCCATCATAGGGGTACCGTTCGAGCGAGTCGGCATGGATATAATCGGGCCCCTGCCAAAGACAGGTCGCGGACATTTGTATGCATTGGTGATTGTCGACTACGCGACCCGGTTCGTAGAAGCTTTTCCCTTGCGAACCACCACAACAGCAGCCATTGCCGAGAAATTCGTAGAACTATTTTCTCACGTTGGGTTCCCCAAAGAAGTGCTGACGGATGAGGGGACCCCTTTTACATCAAAACTTATGAAAGAGGTTTGTGCCTCTTTGGATATCAAACATCTGAAAACATCGGTGTATCATCCAAAAACCGATGGCCTAGTGGAGAGGTACAACCAGACCCTTAAGCAAACCCTGAAGAAAATGCTGACGGCCGAGGGACCCACCTGGGACCGACTCCTGCCCATTGCCCTGTACGTCATACGGGCACAGAAACAAAGCAGTCTGGGATGTTCTTCCTTCGAGCTTTTGTATGTTAGACTACCAAGGAGTCTCCTAGACATCACTAAAGAAATGTGGGAAAACAAGGTATCCCAAGAACAGAAGAGCATGCTGGAATACACCACTCAGCTAAGAACTAGACTAGGAAAGCTCCGAGAACTTGCCTACTCCTCTATGGATCACCAACAGGAGAGATACAAAAAAACGTACGACCAGGGAAAGAGGTTGAGAACCTTAGACGTAGGAAAGTGGGCTCTCGTGTTGTTGCCCTCCCTCAATAACAAGAACAAAAACGAGTGGCAAGGCCCCTTTCGGGTTATTGAGTCCATTGGAAGAACCACCTACAGACTGCGCCTGTCGCCCTCCAAATCCCAAACGTACCACATCAACCTCTTGAAGGAATGGCTGGGACCGGTACCCCGAGCGGACCATTTCATGGGACAGACTAGCGTCCCCAACACCTCAACCTTGGAACACCTGGTAGTGAACCCGGCGTTAACCTCCAAAGAGAAGAACGACTTGACAGAAACTTTGAAGCCGTATGCCGACGTGTTTTCAGACTTACCCGGAAGAACTGACCTAGCAGAACACCGTATTGAAACACTTCCGGGAGAAGTAGTGAAACAGAGACCATACAGAATTCCCGCAGCTCGGAAAGAGGCTGGGCGTCAGGAAGTCCATGACATGCTCAAGTTGGGGGTCATCCGGCCCTCCCAGAGCCATTGGTACTCGCCAATTGTAATGATTCCTAAACCCGACGGAACTAAACGGTTCTGTATGGACTTTCGGGCCCTTAACGCTGTCTCTCACTTTGATACCTACCCTATCCCTAGGGTGGATGATTTGATCGAGAAAATTGGCGATGCCAAATACATCACGACCATCGATGTCACGAAGGGGTATTGGCAGGTGCCTCTTCGTGAGGAGGATCGGAAGAAAACCGCCTTCGTGACGGACGACGGGGCATTTGAGTTCACAGTTCTTCCGTTCGGCCTGCATGGGGCCCGCGACGTTTCAACGCCTTATGAACCGGGTCTTACAGCCTTATACCGCCTTTAGCTCAGCTTACTTAGATGACATCGTCATCTACAGTCAGGAGTGGGAGGAGCATCTTCGGCATTTGCAAACTATATTTACAGCCCTTCGGAGAGCAGGACTCCATATCAACGCAAAGAAATCACGAGCCGCTTTCCAGAGTGTGAACTACCTGGGATATGTACTAGGCGAGGGAACCATTGCTCCCCAAAGTGAGAAAGTGCGAGCGATAGCTGCAGTCCCATTTCCCAGCTCCAAAAGAGACCTACAAGCCTTCCTTGGATTGGTCGGATACTATCGCCGCTTCATTCCCTGTTTTGCTGAGTTGGCTGCCCCCTTAACAAACATGCTCAGAAAAGACACCAAGACCCAGGAATTTAGTCACCCCTCCCCTGAAGCCTTGAATGCTTTCCAAACCCTAAAAACCACCATGACTACTGCACCCGTTCTGGTGTTTCCCGATCATACTAAGCCCTTCTTGTTAGCCACCGACGCTTCAAATCAGGGGATAGGAGCAGTATTGTCCCAAGTCAACAAAGAGGGGGTTGAACATCCAATTCTGTATGTGAGCAGGAAGTTATTCCCCAGGGAGTGTAGATACTCCACCATTGAGAGAGAGGCCCTGGCTATAAAGTGGGCCATAGAGAAATTAAGATACTACTTGGAAGGTAAACCATTCATCCTACATACAGACCATGCCCCCCTGAAATGGATACATCAAAATAGCAGCCACAACCCCCGGGTTTTAAGGTGGTTTCTATCCTTGCAGCCATACTCCTTTACGGTTCAACACCGAAAAGGGAAGGACAATGGTAATGCGGACTTCCTTTCCCGTGTGTTCCTTCTCCCCGAACAGGAGAAGCCAGGGGGGGAGGTGTGTCATGGGTCCAGCAAACAGGAGCCAATTCCACCCGAGGACTGGTGGTCCGCCACCCCCCTTTTACCCTGCACCTTTTTCCCACAGCCGCAAACCTGCACTTGGTACGAGGACCCCGAGAAAGACTGGCCAGACGAGGTTGCCGCGTTCGGCTCCTTTAAGGCAGCGGATCGGGACTACGAGACTCCGCCCCTGGTGACGACAAAAGGCGGAAGCTCCAGCAAGAAGGCGGACGGCGATTCCCCGGCGGAGAAAAACATTGAGGATGAAGCAGGACGGGTTTGAGAAGGCAGAGAGAACGAGAACGACAAGCCAGGAGGCCAACGGTTGGACGCTTCGCCCTGCCACGCGCCCACGGGAGGAGCGTGGCTTCGAGAGGTACGGGGCCGGGTCGCGGGTTGGGTTGGGAGGCGGAGGCAGCCCCCGGTGTGAATCCAGTAAGCGACGTCCCCTACCTGAGCACGAGCACTCCTAAGCACGCCCCTTTGTAATATGGATTAGTTACTTACCTGTAATCCTAGTTCTCTTCCAGGGGTATCCTCGTCATAAGCATTAGAATATTCCCGCCCATGCGCGGGACCCCGGAAACACTAGATTATATGTGCCCCACATATATATATATATATACATATATATATAAATAATATATATATAAAAATAAGCAATAGCAGCCAAATCACATTAGAGCTGAAATATGCTGTGAAGAATTTCCACCATACATGTATAATAAGCATTAGAAACATGAGAAACAACACCAAAGATTGTTTAGAAATTGTTTTAATGCTCAGAAAGCAGTAGAAATTCTCATAACTCACTCACTGGAAGCATAGGAAGCTCCCAGGCTGCATTGCAAACACACAGTCTAAAAAGACTGAAAAGCTAACCTGTAGCTGAATAGCAATAAACTGACACCGTGCATTTAAGGCACTCATGACCCCCAGTATCCCATCATGCCCCAGGGGTGACAGTTAGGTCAGTTGTTCTTTTCGGAGACTGAAAACAAACCCAATAACATATAGGTTAACAATATCTCCTTATTAAAGTGTATCCTTTGCCCGGGGAGGCGGGAGGGTTGCTTATGACTTTGATGAGGATACCCCTGGAAGAGAACTAGGATTACAGGTAAGTAACTAATCCTTCTCTTCCAGGGGATCCTCATAAATAGTCATAAGCATTAGAATAGAGTAGCGAGCCTCTCCTCATCCCTGCGGGCAAAGGAATGATAAGACAGTAATCTCATCAATAAGTCTGAGTAGACGATAGACTACCCAAACAGATTCCTCAAGGAGGCTTGCCCTACTTGAGTATCGGCCCTGGAATCAGATTCGAGACAGTAATGCCTCGTAAAGGTATGAACTGATTTCCAGGTTGCCGCCTTGCATATTTCCGACATTGGGATGTCATGCAAGAAAGCTACTGTAGCGGCCTTCCCTCTAGTGGAATGCGCTTTTGGAGACATCAACAAAGGTTTGCCTGCTAGCTGATAGGCCAACTTAATGCAAGAGACAATCCATCTGGAGATGGACCACTTGGCCGCTGGAAAACCTGTTCTCATTGAGCCATAGTTCACAAACAGTTGGTCTGTTTTCCTAATCCCTTTAGTCTTTTCCAAATAAAACTTAAGTACTCTCTTAAGATCTAAGGAGTGAAGTGACCGCTCGGCTGGGGTCGCAGGATTTGGAAAAAAGGAAGGGAGGGAAATAGACTGATTTATATGAAAATCAGAGATGACCTTAGGCAAGAAAGATGGGTGAGCCCTTAGGACTACTCTGTTGTGGTGGAATATAGTAAATGGTTCCTTCGCACAGAGCGCTTGTATCTCACTGACTCTGCGCGCAGAGGTAATCGCCACCAAAAAAGCTGCCTTCCAAGAGAGATGTTGTAAGGAAGCCTTGTGGATGGGCTTGAAAGGTGGAGACATTAACCTTGATAGAACTAGGTTCAATTCCCACGGGGGAGAAGGATTTCGCACAGGGGGAAACACTTTCTTCAACCCATGGAGGAAGTCCTTGACCACTGGAACCTGAAAGAAAGACATCTGATCAGGTGATTTTCTGTATGCTACAATAGCTGACAAATGCACTCTAATTGAAGTGTACTTTAAACCAGCAGTTGCGAGGGAAAGGAGGTATGGTAAGATGACGTCCTCCTGTCCCTTAGTCGGATCCAAATGATGATCTCTACACCACAAGTAAAATCTTTTCCACTTGAACGCATAGGACGCTCTCGTGGAAGGTCTCTTAGCCTCCTTTAAAATGTTCATGCATTCGGGAGGCAAGTTGAAATGTCCATATTGCAGGACCTCAGGAGCCATGCTGTTAGATTCAATGATGGGAGGTTGGGATGCATTATCCTCCCGTTCATCTTGCTCAACAGGTCCGGCCTGCAAGCGAGCCGTTTGTGTGGACACACAGACAGATGTAGAAGGTCCGGATACCACCACTGCCGAGGCCAATCCGGAGCAATCAGGATCATTTCCATGTTCGACCTGAGGAGCTTGGAAACTACTCTCGGAATCAGAGCTAGGGGAGGAAACGCGTATGCGAACATCCCTGCCCAATCCAACAGTAGAGCGTTCCCCTGCGTCCCTGGCCAGTGGAACCTGGACGCGAAGGCGTGGCATTTGGTGTTTTCGTCGTCTGCAAACAAGTCTATGGATGGACGACCCCAGCAACAAAAAAGCTCTTCTACTACTTCGTCGCTTAGCACCCAGTCTGGCTGATCTTCGAAGTGCCTGCTGAGTGCATCTGCCTTGACGTTCAACTCGCCTGGAAGGTGCACTGCCACTACTGTGAGACCTCGAGAGAGGAGCCAATGCCAGATTGTCTGAGCCTCTCGAGATAGTGGGCGAGATCTTGTGCCTCCTTGTTTGTTCAGATAGAACATGGTGGTCGTATTGTCCGTCTGAACCAGGACCGAGTTGGATTTGATCGCTGGTAGGAAAGCTTTGAGAGCCAGGAAAACCGCTCTGAGTTCCAGCATGTTGATGTGGAATGTCTGCTCCTGCGCAGACCACTGGCCTTGAATCTGAAGCGGACCCATGTGCGCTCCCCAGCCTTGCAGGGAGGCATCCGTCACTATAGACTGGGAAGGAATGGCTTGGTGAAACAGCACCCCCACCGTCACATTCTTTCTCCGAGTCCACCATCTGATGGTCTCTTTTGTCGCCTGGGAAAGATTGATTCGATCTTCCCAGCGTCCTGTCGCCTGGTCCCACTGATCCTCCAGAGCCTGTTGTAGAGAACGCATTCTCAGCCTGGCGTTTGGGATGAGAAAAATGCAGGACGCCATGGAACCCAGCAGAGATGCTACTTGTCGGGCTGTTGGAAGCCGAGACTCTAGCAGAATCCCACATTTCTGTTTCATGGAAATAAGTCTCTCCTCCGAAGGAAACGCTTTTCCCAAGCTTGTGTCCAGAACGGAGCCTAGGTAGTGGATGGACTGTGTAGGCCGCTAGACTGACTTCTCCAGGTTCACATGGAGGCCGAGTCTGTGTAGCTGGTGCAGGCACAGTTGCAGATCGTGCGTTACTTGTACCGGAGATGGACCTTTTAGGAGCCAGTCGTCCAGGTATGGGTAAATGAAGAGACCCTTCTTGTGAAGAAAAGCCACCACCACTGCCATGCATTTGGTGAAGACTCCTGGTGCGGACTTGAGACCGAAGGGTAACACCTTGTACTGGTAGTGTTTGTTCCCTCCGACAAACCTTAGGTACTTGCGATGTTGTTGCGCAATCAGGATGTGAAAGTACGCATCTTGCAGATCCACCGAACACATCCAATCTCCGGCTTGAAGATGTGGACATATTTGGTGTAGCGCTAACATGCGGAACTTTTCCTTGACGATGACTTTGTTTAATAGTCGTAGGTCGAGTATTGGTCTGAACTTGTCCTCCTGATCTTTTTTTGGGGACAAGGAAATATCTGGAGTAAACTCCTTTTCCTCTTAGAGCGAGAGGAACCTCTTCTATCGCTCTTTTTTGCAGCAGGATTTTCACCTCTCGTCGGAACAAGCTTAGCTGGTGAGGGCAAGAGCTCTTTGGAGGGATGCTCTTTGGAAGAACACGGAAACTTATCCTGTATCCATTGCGCAGTATACTCAGCACCCACTGATCTTTTGTGATGCTGACCCACTCTGCCAGGTGTTGTGAAGCACTTCCTCCCACTGGAGTGGGCAACGGCGTCAGAGGAAGCCTCTGTTCAGGCCTTTCCTCCTCTTGTGGTGTTGGAGGACTGTTGGTGACCTCCTCTACCTCTGCTGGGCTCGCCACGGAACTGGGGTTTCCCTTGAGTTTTGTTTTGGGACCACTGAGGGGTTTGAACCCTCTGTTGAGCCCCTCTCCCCCTGTTGGTCTTGAAGCAGCGCTTGAATTCCTTTTTCTTCTCCAAGCCCACCGCCTTCACCGTATCCAGCTCAGTCTTCATTCGGGTCATCTCTTCGTCCGCATGTTCTCGGAAGAGAGCGGAACCCGAAAAGGGAAGATTCAGAATCCGATGCTGAGCATCCGGTTTCAGACCTGTAAGGCGCAACCAGGCCGATCTTCTGGCACAAACTCCATGGGAATAGGAATGAGCCGAAAGCAACGCCCCATCCGCGGCCGTGCTTATCATCTGATTCGCCACCAGACACCCTCTGTAACAGTTTCTTCAAAGTCCTGCTGATCCTCTTTTGGCAGCTTGGCTTTGAATCTTTCCATCGAGTCCCATAAGGCTCTGTCATATCGTCCCAGAAGCGCAGCTGCACTAGCGACCTTAAGAGTGGAAGCAGCGGAGTTGCAAACCTTTCGACCCCAGGAGTCTTGAGTTTTGCTGTCCTTATCTGGCGGGACTGAAGAGGAACCAGCAACCGCATGTGTCTTCCTCGCCGCTGCCACAATCACAAAGTCTGCTGGAGGGTCAGATTTTACAAACACCGGGTCAGAGGCCGCCGGTTTGTACTTCTTCTGAATGCGGGCCGGTACTGCTCTGATTGTTGCTGGGGTTAGGAAAACCTCCTTGACAGGGTCCATAATCCCCGGGACTAAAGGCAGCAGAGGTCTGGAGATGGCCTTTTTGTGTAAAGTTTCAAAAATGACTGTCGTTGTTACTTGAGGGACAGACATCTCGATGTTCAGTTTAAGCGCACCTCTTTGCAGCACATCCAGATACGTGCCAATGTCATCCACTGGGGAGGACCTGGACGCAGGACTGTCCGTCAACGTCGGGGAGTAGTCCCTCTTTGACGATCTGGTAGAAGAGGTTGAAGAAGTAGACGGAGTACGTCGACGTCTACGGTGAGCACTGAGTCTCCGCTCCCGTGACCTTCTTGAACGCTCCTCCCGTCTAGGGGAGCGAGATCTGATCCGATCTTCCGTCCGAGGTTCCTTTCTAGGAGATCGGGATGTTCTGGGAGATCTGGCTGGTGATCTCACGGGCGATTTGCCCCTAGGAGAGCGAGACCTTATCCGACCTTTCATTCGATGTTCCCCTCTAGGAGATCGGGATCTTCTGGGCGCTTTGGTGGGTATTCTCACAGGGGATTTGCGCCTGGGAGGGCTACGCCTGTCCATCTCCTCCACCAGATCTTGGAGAGGAGACCTGTGGTGTGGGCTAGCATATTCCTGCATACGCTTGGTAGCCCCAGCATCTCGCCAATGGTCCAAAGATCTGTTCCATCTAGGTGACAGCCTGATGCGTTCTGCCGATGGATCTGGTCGACGCGCAGGAGTTCTGTGTATAGGGCTTCTGGACCTTGAATGTTCAGTTGAGGAGCCAGAGGACCGATAAGATGAATGATGAGACGCAGATTCCGTCACCATGATTGCATCTGAATGCCTCGACGTCGAGTGATCTTTTCTCGTCGTCGTACGCCTTCGGGGAGTCGGAGGATCAAACAATCTCAACCCCGAATGTCCATGAGAGGATCTGTAGTCTCTCGACGTCGAGCGGCGATGAGTAGCCGTCGACGGAGCCCTCTGCCTCGACGTCGAACGGCGATGACCGGCCGTCGACGGAGCTCTCTGCCTCGACGTCGAACGACGATGTCCTGTCGTCGACGGAAGCTTCTCTCTCGACGTCGAACGACGATGTCCTGTCGTCGACGGAAGCTTCTCTCTCGACGTCGAACGACGCGGTCCTGTCGTCGACGGAGCCTTCTGCCTCGACGTTGAACGGCGATGGTCGGCCGTCGACGGAGATCTCTGCCTCGAATGCCTGTGCGACGACGGCGGAGGGGTATTGGGCACCCTCGACGCCGAGCGCTGATGCTGCACTGACGGAGACTGCGTCCTCGACGCCGATCGACGAGCTACTGTCGACGGCGGAGGGGTCTTGGTCCTCGGCGCCGATCGTCGCTTCTTGGACGACGGCGGAGGGGTCACACTTCTCGACGCCGGTCTTCGCCTGGTTGACGACGGCGGAGGGGTAATGGATCTCGACGCTGACCGTCGCCCGGTTGACGGTGGCGGAGTAGCCTTCCTCGACGCCGATCGTCGCCCGGTTGACGACGGCGGAGGGGATTTCGACGACGGAGCTGGATCTTTCAACGTCGTCGACGTACCTGGTCTTCTCCTAGATGGCGAGCCCGCCGTCGACTGTAGTTTTGAAGAGGAAAACTTCTCCTGTGGTTTTTCTTTCAGCGCCGAGCCCGACGCTGAAGTTGAAGGGTATGAAGACTTCTTTCTTGAAGATGTATGAGTCTTCTTGGAGCCCTTCTTCACTGGAGATCTTCCTCTTGAAGCCCTGTGAGCCAGGCCATAAATTCGAATCCTTTCCCTGTCCTTGAGAGTCCTTCCTGACAGGTTCTCACAATGTGGACAGGTGCCTGGATCATGATCTTCAGGCAGACAAAGGATACAGACGTCGTGGTTGTCTGATTTTGCCTTCTTGTTGCCACAAGAAGGACATTTATCAAAGAGTGAAGGCATTCTCAGAGGAAAATGTTCACTAAACTGCTGAAAACAAGCAGAATCTTACTTGACTAGATGTTAAATGTCGAAGTAAGAGTAAAAGTTGTCAAAAAAGAAGTATTTTTCTGTCAAAAACCAGAAAAATAGTGGAGCTGTGTAACCAGGGTCCTTCACTGAAGGAGCCGGAAAGAACAACTGACCTAACTGTCACCCCTGGGGCATGATGGGATACTGGGGGTCATGAGTGCCTTAAAGGCACGGTGTCAGTTTATTGCTATTCAGCTACAGGTTAGCTTTTCAGTCTTTTTAGACTGTGTGTTTGCAATGCAGCCTGGGAGCTTCCTATGCTTCCAGTGAGTTATGAGAATTTCTACTGCTTTCTGAGCATTAAAACAATTTCTAAACAATCTTTGGTGTTGTTTCTCATGTTTCTAATGCTTATTATACATGTATGGTGGAAATTCTTCACAGCATATTTCAGCTCTAATGTGATTTGGCTGCTATTGCTTATTTTTATATATATATTATTTATATATATATGTGTATATATATGTGGGGCACATATAATATAGTGTTTCCGGGGTCCCGCGCATGGGTGGGAATATTCTAATGCTTATGACTATTGATGAGGATCCCCTGGAAGAGAATGAGCACTTTACACGGATTGTGTACCCTCACTCCCGGCCCTTATCACACTTCCCCGAGTACTGTATGTGACTCGTGTTTATCCTTTTCTTTTTACGGTCAACGACGAGAGGACCTCTGTGCAGAGATGCCCCTCCTGGAAGACCGCCAGAACCCCAAAGCATCCTGAAGACACCCCTTATAAAGAGACTGAGTTCCCCATCTTTTGTTTCATGAAAAAGACATATATTCCAATAAAGCCTTCACTAAAACCCTTATTGAAGGCACCAGTGTTTCTATTCACCCCACCAGCCCCCCTTCAGGTGGTCGAAAATCCTTCCAACCCGGCACCCCCGGGACAATAAGTCAGACAAAGCAGAAGGTTAAAACCCGGGTTTTACAGCATAAGAGCAGAATCAGGTGCAATACTGTGGGAGCACCACTGGTTGAACACTTTAAGACCCACAATCATACAGCAGAAGATGTCAAGTGGTGGGTTGTGGAGAAAGTAATGCCTAGCGTCAGAGGTGGTTCCATTTCTAGATCACTCAACTACAAAGAGTGCAGATGGATACACTCTTTAAATGCAGTACAGGAAGGATTAAATGAAAGGGAGGAGACTGCTAGACAAATGGGGCAACTGTGACCACCAGTCCGCCCAGCTGTTCCATGTTTCAAAAATCTCTCTTACAAATGGGGCAACTGTGACCATCATTCCTCGCTTTCTCCCCAACTAACGCCGTTCGAAAGGATATGTAAACAATATGCACTTCGTATACATCTTGATGTTCTTCCTTTATTCAACTGATCTGAATTTGCATGTTATGAATCCAACTGTCAATCTGTTTGATCCCAAAAGTATTATAGACGCTACGATGTAATTGAATGCTACTCAAGCAGTGACCCATTGTAGATCTAGATATGTGTGTTTAGAAAAATGACAATGTCGCATGAGATATATTCTAATTACATGTGATCAGGTTGTATTTGTCCGAAAAGTGCTGAGGTGCATTTTATGCCTATTTACTGAATCTTTAATAATGCCAATTTTGCTGTAAATATGTTCTGCACGTTACCCTGGCCCACACAGCTATTGAGTACAAATTATATAAGCCTTTCTGCATTATCACAGACGGTGTGCGCTTAAACGTTATCTGAAGCACCCGAATGTCTCTTAGCAACAAGGAAAGCGAGGCTGCCCCAGTGACGAGGACGTTCTCACAGACACGGAGCCCTTCGGTTGCCTTGCAACGAGGGTTCCGCGTTACTGCATCCTCGAGGTAAGAAATACTAGTTGGTACTGGCCATCACTTCCGCGATTTGCCGATCTGTGCATCAGAGGGATCTACCCAGTGCGCGGGACTGCACAACGACTCAATACGACTAATGCGAACTCAGGTGAGATTCCCTAGTGCTCCCCACGCGTAGAGTTTGTTTTTTCAACTCTGTGAAGGACGCGTACTAATTAGCGTGTTGCCTTCCTTACATTATGGAGGGCGCGCTGACAGCTCCCTTAACTTCTCTTTCCAGATCGCTCAAATTGAGGCGGCTGATGTTTAGATAAAGAGCGCCCCGGATACCTTCGGCGGCATTTTTGTTCCTGATACCCGACCAGCAGAGATAAGCGGACAGGGACTCGCTATTCTCATTCATCAGGGTGAGTCCTTTACGAGTGATAACCGATCGGACCAATTTAAAACCCAACCACTGTTCACTTAAATCTCTTTGGCTGAAGCATATTTGTTCTTATGCTTCCTAAATTTAATTTAACAGAATCCGGATGGCTCGAACTGAGGGGTCATCAATCCACACACCCACATGGCGCTGAACTCAAGAATGGCCCATAGGTGAGTGCATGGCCATTTGGAGTGCTCACCGGTTTTTAAATAATTTTACTATTTCGCATGAATCCCGTCCTGATGATTTAATCCCTTTGATCAACAGGCGCAATCTCACTACCCCACCCTCTTAAGTCCTGAAGAAGACCCGCCCCAGACCCCAGAACTAAGGCGTCCAAGGGTCAAAACGTCAACGATATTACCACCAGCGGGCCAGTCCAGAACATTCAGTTATTAAGGCCAAAAAAAGTGGCATACTAACTGTATTACAATTAAATATGGAAAATGGCCTGTAAAGTGTTGAGTAAAAAACACCACGAACCCTCCCCCTCCCCCTCCCTTCACTCACTTGATGTATATAATTCACCCTTTCACAAATGCACCACTGGTCACATTGCATGCACCTTATTTATATGCGCTGCTTGTTATGAAGTTATGTTGAATTGTTTTGCTTAATTTATATATATCAAAAGCAAGATATTCATGAATGAAAATAATTCAGTGATTAAAAATACGGTATTACACTGTTCTCCTTGTTACGGGATTTGCTTTTTTCTTTTTGACAGATGCTGTCATCTGATGATTGTACAAAATAATTTAAACAACCTTGAAAAGATGGATATATATTTTGAAGTAATCAGCTTGCATGCCCAACAGAACCATTGTTGATACTAAATTGTCTTGCCCGGGTTCTGAGGGATACTGGGTTACCCAATAGCTATTTACACGCTCTCTCTCAAGAGGCACATAATATTTCCTAGATTTGATATTTACAATATTCATAAGGTATCTGGATAAGATGTCCAAAAATATCCCACATGGTTATTCATAGGTATGGTAGATCCAGCAGAGTACATTTTAAATAAATGACAAGGGGAACATTGTTGGTATTGAGTGATTGCCTTACTCTGTTAGACCTGCTAACTGTGCATTTCTGCCCTCCAACTCATTTAGTCCATTATTCACGGTGTCCAGCAAGAACATCATCTTACATTCGCTGACATTGAGAAGTGACCCTATGTCACCCCCTCTTGGTCCCAGTGTTACTTTCACTAGGACTAGCCATTTGATGGATTCGGGAGGATGGGAATGTTCTTTAAAGTGTTCAACAAGGGGTGCCCCTGGTGTGCCGCATCGGATACGACTAGAGTGCTGCAATATTCTGGTTTTCACCTTCTGTTGAGTTTGACCCACATATACTAGATTACAGGGGCAGACGATCGCATAAATTACATCTTTGGAATTGCAGTTACTATGTCTTTTGATCTGGATGTCATGGTTCCTGTACCTAAATTGCTTGGTTTCCATTGTCATTTTGCAAGCCTTGCAATGTGTACATTTGAAGTGGCCTAGTATACTGGGTAGGTTCCACATCAATTGAATAGTGGGGCTTGGTGGGGAATCTAGCATGGAGCGTACAATATGATCTCGTACGTTTTTAGCCTTCTTAAAGGCATGCATGGGTGGGTCCTGGATTCCTAACTCATCAGATATGAGCTTCCAGTTGGCGTTGATAATTTTCTTTACCCTGTTACTTTGCGTGCAATACGTTGTAATACAGATCATTCTGTCAGAGTTTTGTCTTTATGTTTCGGGTGTTAATAATGTCTCACTGTCTTGGTACCAGGCTATTTTTCTGGCTCGAGTAACCAGTTTTTTAGGATATCCTCTTTCAAGTAGGCGAGTGAATGGATCGTCTGACTCCCTAAAGTAGTCTTCTTTCCAGGTACAGTTCCTGCGGATGCGCAGGAACTGCCCGAATGGAAGCTTGTCTCTGAGGCTCCTGTTATGATGACTGGTGTATCTTAGTAACTAGTTCCTTTCGGCAGGGTTTCTATACAATGTGGTGTATAGGTGGTCTTCTGATACCCTTATGGAGATGTCTAAGAAATCCATGGTGTTTCTGTTACATGTGATCGTAAATTTGAAGTCTTCAGACCACGTGTTCAACCATTCAGAAATTTTGCAATCCAACTTCATCCCCTTCCCAAATCAGTAGGATGTTGTGGTAAATGTCCTCTCCACTGCTCTCCTTGGATAGACTGTACTATGACATCATAGAATGCCTGGGTGTCCCTCTGGCTCTCAGTGGCTCTCTATAACTTACTTGGCAGTTGGTCATCTGAGGCTGAGCTGCTATTACAGATGTTGTCTATATACCTTCGCCATTTGGTAATCTTCATTCGGTATGGGTTCCTATCAGACAGGATGTGTTGTTCCTCAAAGCTACTCATGTATAGAATAGCTAAGTGAGGGGCGAAGGCTGCCCCCATAGCTACACCTTTGGTTTGGACATGGAAATTGTTCTGGAAGAGGAAAAAATGATGCATTATTGCCACTTCAATTAATCTCACTATGAACTCAGTTGGTACATCAGCCGGTTGGGGTCTTTTTTCAAGGGCTTCACTGATGACAACCAGCGCCTGTTGTTGTGGAATACTCGTGTATAGTGACGTTATGTCAAGGGTTGCCAGTATTTGTGTGTGGGGGTTAAAGTCCAACCCTTCCACCAGATTAATGGCTTCCATTGCGTCATGAAGATAGGTTGTTGTTCCTTCTGCTAGAGGTTTTAGGAAGAAATCCATGTACTTGCACACTGGTTCTAGGAGGGAGCCACATCCGGAAATGATTGGTCTCCCTGGCGGTTTCTCCAAACTCTTGTGCACCTTCGGCAGTGTATATATTGAGGGGGTGCGTGGTTAGGCATTATTCAGATAATTGTATTCATGTTCAGATAGGAAACCAGCTTCTTTACCTTCCTATGTTATGTATGATTCTTCTTACTTCATGTGTTGGATCTTTTGGGACAGATTTGTAACTGATGCCATCCTGTAATTGTGAATAGATTTCATCCTTATAATCGTCCGTATTCTGAATCACAATGGCTCCCACCCTTTTCTGCCGGTTTGATTACGATAGTTTTATTGTCCTTGAGTGTATTCAAGGCTGCACGTTCTCCTTTGGTTATATTCCGTCTCACATAGGACTTAGTTATGCAGGCCTTCAGGACATCTCGTGCAACCAAACTCTCAAATGTCAAAATCTTGTGTGACATCATGTAGCTCGGTGGCATGAATGTGGATGGTGGTCTCAATCCGGTACTAGATGTCGGTAGGTGTGAGGGAGGATTTCTGTAGAAATGTAGTAGACGTACTTTACGGAAACATCTATGTAACTCTGCCTTGACATTAAAGCGATTAGGAAATGAGGTTGGTACAAATGATAATCCCTTAGATAAAATCTTGGTTTCATCATCAGATAGTGTATGGTTTGAAAGATTGATAATGGGACTCTTTTCTGGAACTACCATCTGTAGGTTGGCCTAAGCATATCACAGAAAGCACCTTTCTGGCTGTGGTGGAGGAGGCTGAAAGGAGACTGGACCAGGGGGCCATGGTGGCCATTGTACTCCAGGATTTCAGTTCGGCCTTTGATATCTTTGACCACCCTACACGTCTAGATACGGCTGGTAAGGCCGGAGTTTAAGAGAAAGCCCTAGATTAGGTAGGTGTCTTTCTAAAACAATGGGCAATTTATCAAAAGAGAAACAGACACTTGTAACACATCAGACCATTGGTAAGGAAAGTTTTTGGAGTAACCTCAAAAACCCTATGCCAGTGTGGTTTGTGCGGTATATCTGGTTCGTCCGCCCCGCATATGGGTTGTTGGCAGTTATCATTGGTTACTCCAAAGTAGTGATGTTGCCAGCCTCAGCCCGAGGCACCTCTGGCCTGTAGTGCAGTGTCCAGAGAAGTGAAAAAGTGTGTCGAAATTAAAGTCTCAAAAAAGGAAAAAAGGTTTAAAAAGCTGAAAAATCACCCAGAGTAATTTTAATTATTGGTGTGATTTCCAGATTGATTAAAATAGATGCGGTACTACTGAGTAGATCGAGTTACTGGATCATAGTAGTTTTAATACAATTATTACACAAACGTCGACATGTTTCAGCTCTGTCGGCCCATAGGGGTCTATAGAGCCTTCGTCAGGACTAACATATAAACAAACAATGTACGTATTACTCACACCATTTGTGTTGTATTTTAGTAGTAACCTGTTTAAATTTCCAGGAATGAAGACTCCTCCAGTTTCTGAAATAGAATAGGGAGAGTACATAGAGAGATACACACTTATTCAAAACATCCTGATTTAGGTTTGTGTATTGGATTGAATAAAAATATTATTCATTGGTTTCAGAGACTTATCACATTGGGGGACGGGTAACATGGTTGAGTTTATTTACACTGTGGACATAGTTGTGGGGATTGGAAGTCCATTAGTTTAACGCGCTGGCACATGAAAGCGCTAGTTTCAAAGATTTGTAACGAAACATTGTGAAAGTAGGAAGGGAAAAAAACTTTACCTTTACGCGCTGGCATGTAGAATGGCGCAAGGGTAGGTATTTTCATAAGCAAGACAAATGAACTATTTTTACACGCTGCGCGTTGTCATACCTTGGGACTGGAAGACACTTGCTTGCTTCGGGGGTTACCCACTGGGCACAGAGCTGTATTTGAAATGTATTGCATTAGTTGATGATATTCGCGGTCACCTTACCGGGATTCAGTTGTTTGTACAGCCTCGCTCCGCCATTACCCGCGTGTAGTTGCAACCTCGTCTTGTGCTGACGGGTAATGGCGGAGCGAGGCTGTACAAACAACTGAATCCCGGTAAGGTGACCGCGAATATCATCAACTAATGCAATACATTTCAAATACAGCTCTGTGCCCAGTGGGTAACCCCCGAAGCAAGCAAGTGTCTTCCAGTCCCAAGGTATGACAACGCGCAGCGTGTAAAAATAGTTCATTTGTCTTGCTTATGAAAATACCTACCCTTGCGCCATTCTACATGCCAGCGCGTAAAGGTAAAGTTTTTTTCCCTTCCTACTTTCACAATGTTTCGTTACAAATCTTTGAAACTAGCGCTTTCATGTGCCAGCGCGTTAAACTAATGGACTTCCAATCCCCACAACTATGTCCACAGTGTAAATAAACTCAACCATGTTACCCGTCCCCCAATGTGATAAGTCTCTGAAACCAATGAATAATATTTTTATTCAATCCAATACACAAACCTAAATCAGGATGTTTTGAATAAGTGTGTATCTCTCTATGTACTCTCCCTATTCTATTTCAGAAACTGGAGGAGTCTTCATTCCTGGAAATTTAAACAGGTTACTACTAAAATACAACACAAATGGTGTGAGTAATACGTACATTGTTTGTTTATATGTTAGTCCTGACGAAGGCTCTATAGACCCCTATGGGCCGACAGAGCTGAAACATGTCGACGTTTGTGTAATAATTGTATTAAAACTACTATGATCCAGTAACTCGATCTACTCAGTAGTACCGCATCTATTTTAATCAATCTGGAAATCACACCAATAATTAAAATTACTCTGGGTGATTTTTCAGCTTTTTAAACCTTTTTTCCTTTTTTTGAGACTTTAATTTCGACACACTTTTTCACTTCTCTGGACACTGCACTACAGGCCAGAGGTGCCTCGGGCTGAGGCTGGCAACATCACTACTTTGGAGTAACCAATGATAACTGCCAACAACCCATATGCGGGGCGGACGAACCAGATATACCGCACAAACCACACTGGCATAGGGTTTTTGAGGTTACTCCAAAAACTTTCCTTACCAATGGTCTGATGTGTTACAAGTGTCTGTTTCTCTTTTGATAAATTGCCTACTTACCCTGGGGAATGAAACAGACATTCAAATCCCTAATCCCTCCTTTTTTTGATTAATTGTTTCTAAAACAATGAACATTTCAGGTCTTTGACAAAGACTGCTCATGGGAAATCCTGTTCGTCACCTGTGGGGTCCCGCAAGGGTCCTCACTTAGTCCTACACTATTTAACATACACCTGCAACCACTGGCAGACATTATAGCTCCCTTCAGGATCTCTATAGACTCCTATGTGGATGACACACAGATGGTTTTCTCTCTTACCCCAGAATCAGATCCCCAAACATCCACCCTTAGACCGTGCCTGGAGCAGGTAGCCAGTTGGATGAACAAGTCTTGTCTGAAGTTCAACGGAGCTAAAACAGAATTAATGATTCTAGGGAACAACCTCTATATCCAACAAGGCCTGAGATGGCCTACAGGCCTCACCCTTCCACCTTCCCCCCTAAGGCTGGCATAAGAAGGTTAGGGATATGGCTCAAAAATACCTTGACAATGGAAACCCAGGCCACTAAAATTTCGGCAAGTTGTTTTGAATTGTTGCGAATATTGCACAAGAATCTGCCCTTGCTTTCCCTGACCTTGAGCCAGGTGGTGGTTAAGGCTTTCGTTCCCTCTCATTTGGATTATGGCAATTCACTTTCTCTGGGGTCCCCCAAAGGAGTTACCCAGAAACTACAGTTTGTGCAAAATGTGGCTGCATGCACGTTACCTGGAATTCCTAAATCTCTGTCGGCCAGGCAGTGATTGCGATATCTTCACCAGCTCCGCACTGCCCAAAGAATATAATGCAAGTCATTGTGCATCTCCCACTTAGCTATATTGTGAGAAGGTCTACATTTCCTCTGCCAGTTTGTTACCCCTTAAAACCCTATTAGAACACTGATCTTCGAACCTCCATATGACTACAGTCCTTGCTATTAAAAGAGCCAAAAGGGATGGACAGTCTTTTAGTTGCAATGAAGCTAGGCTCTTAAATTCTCTTCCCTTGTCCATCAGAGTTCTAGACAAATTAGTTAAGCTTACGAAAAGCTATTAAAACCTGGCTCTTCAGACAGACTTAGTTTCTTAAGTATCTTCCTCATTCTGTATGGTGCAACCTCTCCTAACCAGCTCTGGGATGCCTCCGGATCACCAGGAGTTTAAAAATCTTATAGTACAGTATAGTTGTTACGTTATTTAAGTATCCAGTAGGAAGACTTGACTGGTCTTCCAACGCAACACAAGTTATGGCTCTGCTCTAGATGCAATTTCGCACAAGCCTATTTCATACAGTGGCCCGGCATTGGCCCAGAGTTACGGAATTTTAAGAACAGGAGTTCTCTATTATTCATGCCATCACAGGACACCTGACCCCGCATTATCTGCTGGCTAGCCTCCTAGGCTACTACATAAATGTTCCAGCATGCAACCACCACCTCACCGTCATGCTTCTTTTAATGGCTAAGTAGAGCGTGGCAATGAATTGGAGCCGCCATCCTCCCCAGACTGTTAAAGTTTGGCTCGGGGATGTTTCATACTGCCAGGAACAACACTCTCACTTCTGGGAACTGTTGTGCGTACACTCTCGTCCCAAAAACGTATGGTAACCCTTTTTTTCTTATACGCGTCAAAGAGACCCCTTCCCTTCCTCTCCTGGAAACACTCTTCTCGAGGTCCACCCTGATCCATCTGGGCCCCAATTACCCCCTTCCAACTAATTGGATACGATTTTATTAATGACAGCCAATGGAATCTGCTGCATAATGAATAGACCATCTGTGCCTCCCTATATTTCTACCCTATTGTAACATTCCTTCTTAGACCAATATTCACTTTGTTTTGATGTAATGCAACTAGGTGGCCACATGGACCTAATGTATCCAGTTATTCTATTGTGACATCGTACAACTCCCTCTTCACCCCTGCCCATTTTACTTCCTCCTGGACTTTACTCGCGCCTCATTCCATGCTACAAATATGTTACTGTTGCACTGTTTTATTTCTAGATTTAAATGCCAAATAAAAAAATTAAAAAAAAACAAGTTATGGGAATGAGGTCAACATGTTTACCATCTTTAGAGTTTTGGAATGTTTCTGTGACCAAGGAGGAAATTTGATTGGAGGAAGGTTTGTCATTTTGCCTGGAGCAATTTTGTTAAGTACTGCTGGCGCTATGTATTGGGAGTTAGAGTAAATCACAATTACTATCATAAGACTGTATTGCTGTGTGTGATTACGGTTAACCACCATCTCACTGGCAGTGATTGTTTTTCTTATTTGACCAATACGAGCTGTGGGAAACAGCTTTTATACCACAGCTTTTCCAACGGACTACCCTTAGCATGCACCAATTACAAAACATGGTTTTACCACACACAATTTCACCACACATATGCCTTTACCACGAAAATGTAAGTAGAGATAATTGCCATAGTCAAGGTGGCTGGTGACTAGGTTCTGCGTGACTGTCTTTCTGGTGTTTATTGGGAACCATCTGAAAATATTGCGAAGCATGCAAAGGGTGCAGAATCAAGAGTCGTTGACTTGTCGTCTCATGGCCAGTTGGCGGTTGAGCATGATGCCAAAGTTGCGTGCATGGTCAGTTGCTGTGGGTGTTGGTGATAGTTCTGCTGGCCACCTGCTGTGGTCCCATATAGAGGTGTTCTTCCGAAAGATCAGTACTTCAGTTTTGTCGGAGTTGAGATTGAGGCAGTTGTCTCATCCATTTGGCTACGTTGGTCAATACATTACAGAAGTTGGTTTTAGGGTTGGAGGGGTCTTCAGTGAGTCATATGATTAGTTGAGTGTCATCTGCATAGGAGATTATGTTGAGTCTGTGGGATCTGACTAGGTCAGCAAGGGATCCTATAGATGTTGAATAGGGTGGGATGGGGGCTGATTCTAGGGGTACACAGCATATGATGTCCTTGGGAGCAGAGGTGAAGGGAGACCGTCAGATGCTCTGTGTACATCCTGTAAGAAAAGAAGCAAACCACTTGAGGGGGTTTTGCTGTATGCCGATTTGTGAACTCTGTCAATGAGTACGTGGTGGGAGATGATGCTGAACGCAGCAGAGAGGTCAAGGAGATTCAGGGCCACAGTTTCTCTGGAGTCGAGGAGAATTCTGATGTCATCTGCGGCAGTAATCAGAACGGTCTCAGTGCTGTGGTTGGCACGGAGACCTCGAGTAGGTAGTTTTGTTTCAAGTGTTGGGGGAGTTGCTGGTTGATAGCTTTCTCGAGTACTTTGGCTGGATAGGAGAGCAGGGAGATTAGTCTGTAATTTTTGAGATCGCTGGGGTCGGCTGAGGGTTTCTTTAGGGGGGGGAGGTCTGAGCTCTGCATTTTTCCATCTGTCCTGGAAAGTTGCTGTGGCGATTAGGTGTTGAGGATGCTATTGAGTTCTGTGCTGATTGCGTTGGTTCCAATGTTGAAAAGATGGTGACGGCAGGGGTCGGTGGGCAACTCAGAATGGATGAATGACTTGATGGCTGTTGTGGTCCGAGTGGTGAGCAGAGACCATGTAATGATCATTCGGCTGGTGTTTGGTAGTTGGCTGAGGTTGTTGAGGCTGACAGCGGTGGGTAGGGGGTCCAAGTTGTTGTATATGGTAGCAATCATGCTGTAGAAGTAGGCCAAGAGGATGTCACAAAGTTCTTAGAAGGGGACATGTAAGTAAAACATTTTTCTGATTAACACTACTACCTGCAGATTCCTCACATGTAGAACAGATTTCAGGGCAATAGCCCACCTGGGTGGCGGGTCAGACGAGGAAATCAGGCAAAGTCTCCATTCTTCAACACCTCAGAATCCAGGGAGTAATGCTTGGCGAAAGTGTGGGACGCCTTGCAGATGTCTACAAAAGGGGCCCCTCAGACAAGGGGGGAAGTGGTGGATTAGGTTTTGGTGGAATGGGCCCATATGCCTTCTGGGGGGGGTCTTTGTTTGCCAAAGCATAGCAGGTTTCATACAGAAGACTATCTATTTTGAGAGTCCTTTTCAGCACTGCTTTACCCTTGTTAGCACTGCAATATCCAAGGACCTGGTTATCCAGAAGTATGTCCTTGGCATGGAGATTGTTTTCTATGTGAGGTTAAGGCAAGGACTGCAGACGATTCTTCCTGACTTCCCCTGTGAACCAGAAACTTTTGCTCCCTTGCACTTTATTCTAAGCTTTTCCGATAGTAAACACTTGGTGTCTGTACTGTATAGTACCATAAGGGCACAGCAGCATGGGGTAGAAAGCTCGGCTCGCATTCATTGGAGCGACGATATGGGGTGTGAGATTACTGATGACCAATGGAAGTATTGTTGTAGTGTCACAGAATATGTCTCGGCTAGCTGTAGGTTCAAGATCATACATTACAAGTTCTTGCAACGTATTTATTGTACCCCCGCTAAAAAATACAAATTTCAGCTTTCAGATAATGATAGATGTGACAGATGTCAGAGGACTGGAGCGGATATTCTACATCTGGCGTGGAACTGTCCGGCAGTTTGGGAGTATTGGACGCAGGTGCAAAAACAACAGTTGATGGACAGAATGCAGAACAATGTCATACATTCACCCCAGTACAGAGATCTGGGCATAAATCCATTTTTTTGCACTCCACACCACCCCAGTTCAGACATGGCCATATGCAAATCAGCCTTGACCCTGTGCCTCATGGGAACAGTCCAGCCCGAACTGCCAAGCCAGGTCTTTCCTGGACCGTAATCAAGCATCCTAGGACTGGTTTCTGGCTATCAGCCGTCATCAGCCAGGATAGCTTGACTCCAGTGGTGTGGAGAGCATGGGACTCACGTCTGAGCATACCCATCCCACTCGGGGTGACAAATGCAAAAACAACAGTTAATGGACAGAATGCAGAACAAGTATTGGACGCAGGTACATGAGGCTCTTGCACAAATGCTGGGTACTACGCTGGAGAGAGATCCTTTGATTATGCTATTGGGATATACCGCACAAGCACCCAAGTCTAGTAGAAAATTCCTAGATATTGCTTTATTAATGGCCAAACGTAGAGTGGCTTGTCGGTGGGGCAGGGGGAGGGCTCAAAAAATTTAAGGAATGGCTAAGAGATCTTATTTATTGTCAAGAGCAAGCATCTGTCTATGCAGAGACGGTACTGTTGGCCTCTAGACCAAGAGATGTGTGAGGACCACTACAAACATATCTATTGCAAGGGGATGGGGGAGAAGCTGACTCATCGGGGGAGTAATAGACAGATGCCGAGGATGGATCCTACTAGAACCCTAGGGGCTTGCTACTGTTGGGATAATGCCTATTTGGACAAAACATCAGGACATTTCCTCTATTTGTCTTCCTTGCTGCTAAACTACAATGTTTGGATTGGATGAACATCTTAGTCATGCTTTCTGGTATTCCTCTTCTTGTTACACTCCATATCCCTATGTTCTCGAGATAATTCTATCAGTACTGATATACTGCATATTGAGGTATGCTGACGCTATTGATGTGCACTATGGGGGTGACAAGCCACATATAAATGGGCCTACAGAGATGGTATGGATATGTCGTCAATGCCTATTGTCACTTATAGGTCTCGCTATATGACTATGTATTACTGTCGTTTGCTAAATTATATAAATAACATTTAAAAAAAAAAAAAAGTATGTTCATGGCATGGTCCAGAAAAAAGTTGACCACCCGCTTAGGATTTAACCAAAGCATCCACTTTTTTTTCTTCAAGGGATGTGGGGGTGGTCAAAATCCTCTAGGGGCTAGTATATAGGGGCTCAAACAGAGTCCCCATGAGAAAAGTCAAGACTAAATTAAGGGCCCACTTGGGAATAACAGAGGGTATTGAAGGATACAGAGTTGTGAACCTCTTTAGAAAACGCATGAAAATGCGGGGACTTGAAAAGGGATGGCTGGTCTCGCAGACAGTGTAATTCAGACAAGGCTACTAAGTAACCCTCCGACAGTGCCTATCGCACAATAATAATAATAACAGACATTTATAAAGCGCAACATTCACCTTACAGGTATCTTAGTACTATAGTATCTAATCCTGCCCCCCCCCATCCCATGCCGTCCTGCAACTAACTCCTTCTTCCAGATTTTTTCAGCTCAACCCATTCTATTTTGGGAAAGAGCCATGTTTTCAGATTTTTCCTGAAACTATTGAGACTATCAAAGGCTCGGAGGGTACCTGGGAGCTTATTCCACAGCTGGGCAGCTTCATCTGGAAGGGCCTGCCACTTGCCTTCTCTTTTCTTAATTTTGGTACACAGACCAGTTTGGCAGTGGCGGACAGAAATTCCTCTGTGGCCTGTAATGGCTAAATTTCCTTTGTAGCAGCACTGTTTCAATTCCCTTCAATCCCTTAAATACTATACACATTGATTTAAAAATAATCCTTTCCCTCACTGGAAGCCAATATAGCTGCCTCACTTGACCCAGGAGCAGACATATCTTGATTTATTCATTACCAATGTAGCTGCTGTTGTCTGAACCCTATAAATCTCTACATCATGTAGTCTGGTGCTCCTAAAAGAAGAGCATTATAATAGTCCAATCTTCTCAAAATTGTGCATTGGACTACTAGTCTTTTTTTGTTGACTGAGGCACAAAAGGAACAATTTTTCCGAGGTTCCTTAGTAGAGAAAAGCATGTGGCACAAACCCGGAGCTAGAGAAAGTGAAAACGGCAAGGCCTGGGACAACTAGGTCAGAAAGGGGTCCACATTATTGTCTTTGCATCATGCAACAAGGTAGTTCCATCTGCTGGAGTAAACCAAGTTGGTGGAGGGGCGACGCACTGACAAAATAACATCTACCACATCTGTTGGCAGCTGACAAGTACTCCGATTTCCTTGTTCAATCTCCAGGAACGTAGGTGGAGACCTCGGAGATTGGGCTGGAGAATTTGAGAGAAGGTCTGGTCTGAAGGGAAGGGGGAACATGTGGAGATGCGCAGTAATTCAACATACTACACCCTTTTTGGCCAATCTGGGGAGATGAGAATGACCTGGGCCCAGTCTTGGTGAACCTTCCTCAGAATCAGAGGTATCAATGGTACAGGGGGAAACACGTAATACAGCTGAAAATTCCTTAATGAAAACACATCCCCAAGGCTTCCTACAGCAGATGCTGCAAGGTGCAGAACTGCCGGAATTGAGCATTTTCTAAGTTGGCAATCAAGTCCATTTGAGAAGTGCCCTACTAGGCAAATCTGTCCTCGACAGCCTCCAGTGGAAGATGCCACTCGTGACCGGCAAGATAACGCAGACTCAGGCCGTCAGCTCTGACATTCAGAGACCCCCTCCGTACCCAGAATAGGTGGCTGGCAGTGAGCCAGATCCCTTGACTGTGTGCCCAAGACCACAGCTTCAATACTTCAAGGCAAACGTGACAACCTACTTCCCCTTGCTTGTTGATGTACCACATCCTTGTCATGTTGTCAGTCAAGATATGGGCAGACTGACCTTGGATGAAGGGGAGAAAGGCAGTGAGCACCAGCCGAATTTAAACTGTAGTTCCAAAAAGCTAACATGAAGGACCTGCTCTTTCAGAGATCAGAGGCCTCTGATTTCAAGACGGGCTGCCCAACCGAGGGTGGCAACATCTGACACTACCATAGACATGCTTGGAGGGGAAGAGAAGGCAATTCTGCGCTCAGGTTCGCCTTGTTCCACCGCCAATCTACTGCCATAAGAGTGCCGTGGGAGATCATGATGGAGTCCGACAGGTCTACCCTGTATTGTAGCCACTGCCTGCTGTAAGGCACCAATCCAGGGCCTCATGTGCCAATGCAGGAAGTAAGCAGGCTTAAGACTCTCAGGACTGGGACTCATGTGCCTTGCTTAAAGGATGATACCCTGAATGTCGGTGATCCGCTGAGGTGGGAAAAAGGCACGGAGACAGATGGCGTCCGGTACTGACCCTATGAACTGGAGTAATTAGGAGGGCCACAGGTGAGACTTGAGATTGTTTTGGGAAAAGTCCAAGTTGAATAACAGAAATGCTGTTGACTGCAGATGGTGCAACACCACCTCTGGCTAACTGGCTCTGATTAGCCAGTCATCCGGTTACAGAAAGATGGGGCTACCCAACCTTCTGAATTGGGCAATAACCACTGCCATCACCTTCATGAAGACTCAAGGTGGCAACTTTAAGCCAAAGGCAAGTACCGCAAATTGGTAGTGCATAGAACCCATCACAAATATTTCCAGTGAGACAGTAGAATGGGGATGTGGAAGTTTGCATCCTGAAGGTCGAGTGACACCATCCATTCTCCAAGTTCCAACACCAGTAGGACTTGAGCTAAGGTCAGCATCCTGAACGTTTCCTTTTTCAGAAAGAAGTTCAGTTCTCTAAGGTCTAGAATTGGAATTTGTGTGCCGTAATATACATAACGTCCTTGTCCCTTTTCCCATCTGACACTAACTCCAACGCTCCTTTCAGTAAGAGTGCTATAACCTCTTGTTGCACAATACCCAAGTGGTCCAGAGTGAGGGCGTAACATGTGGTGAGATAGGGGGGTGAAGCCTGAAGGAAGGGAAGGGCATAACCGCTTCGACAAAATAAAGGACCCACTGTTCCGAAGTAATGGCCATCCAGGAAGGCAGAGGGGAGGAAACTCTTCCCCCACAGCCTAAGAGGGTGTGTGGGGAAGAGAACTATGATGGCTTCTCGGCATGAGGCGGAGGGGAGGGCAAGAAGGGGAGGAGTAGGCATGCTGGAAGGATCCACAGCCTCTACCTTTGCCTCGGTCTTTGTATTGGCGGACCAATGGGTTTTTGCATCCTTGAGACTGATAGGAATGTTGCTGCTAAAAAGGAAACCCGTTAGAAAAGCCACATAAATTGTGAAATTGGCACTAGTCTTGCTGAGGCTGATTTTGTTTGTGAGCCTTATAAGCTAGCTGGCTTTAAACCAACTTTGTGCCATTAAATGGAAGATCCATCAAGTTGGCCCGCATGTTTAACAAGAAATCTGAAATCCTGACCAAGTCATGTCGTCTAATGTCTACAGAAGTGCCTGTGGAACTGGCCTACAGAGTCTGCAGTATCAAGGCCCAACTTGCTGTTTCAAACCACATTCTGACCATCTGCAAGGACTTCCTGGAAGTAATCTTGCAGAGTATCTAGCACATGAAGAACATCTGTCTGTGGCTTTCCTAACAAGCTGTATACATAACGCAGTGACAGTTTGAATTCAGTGGCTTTAAGGCCATGCTGCTACTGGTGAAGCTCATTTACCACAGCCTTCCAACTGGTTTGATTCTCTATCTGCTGGGTTAGTGGGGAACGCTCCTAGCAACTGGCCCAAGGAACATGATCCTTGAATGACACGGCTATCTGGCGATGGTTGAGCAGAGAGAAAAGTTGGGTCATCAGGGGGGTTGCAGTTTGCCACCAGGCGGCTTGCCGCCGGGGTAGAAGATGGGTTCTTCCAAGCTGCAAGGATGGTGTCCAGCACGACCTCATTAAAATGTAATAATGTTTAGAGGGTTTTTGAACAGGGAGAAGAACCACCATTAGCACATTTGTTGTGACATCAACCAATTGGAGTTGGGGGATCAAGAACTTCTGCTGCTTCTTTGATGACAGAATGAAGTGAGAGAACATTCAGAGTTGGGGCGCCCACAAGGAACTCCAATTCCACTTCTGACGATATGTCAAGGCCACTTGGAAAAGATGATCCGGGCATGTCAAAAGGCAATTAGAGTAGGGGTCAGTGATGAACATATATCTGTCGTAGTCCCTAAGGGCTTGATGCCTAAACGTTGGGTAGACATGTTGCTGCAAAAAATAATAATAATAATAATAATAATTTGTGTGAAGGAGAACTCACAACTCTCAGGAGACTAAGCTCTGAATCCATGCCGAAGGAGCAGAAAAAAGGGAATTGACATCATTGCATAGGGGCAGGCCCTATACGGCTACAGGAGTCGTCTGAAATGCACTTGCAGCGTCGCCCGAAGCCAGTGTGCCCTATCAGCAGCGTGAGTACTTTGAAGTTTCTGTATTCAGTCTGACAGCTGGGATTGTTCTACAGGTAAGGAGTCTGTTGACAGAAGTATCCAGCATGCTGTGGTCACGGTGTTTTGCCAGAAAGTTGCCCTTTCTTGATTCCCCGTCTGAATATCACACTTCCTTATGTACAGCATGCACATCCATCTGAAATATGGCTGTACCCTGGGATGATGGAGACTTTCAGTCAGAGCTTTGAGGTTTTCTGTCAACAGGAGCGAGCATGCTGGTACTTTGTGCATTCACTTTTTTATTACTTCTACATGCAAGCCATCAGGTTTAACGTGATTAATGCTGTTGTCTCAGAAACAGATCTGGCAGAAAGTTAACCTCATGACATGGGTAGCCCACCATGATTTGTGATGTTGCGTCAGTCCTACAATCAGCCTCTTCTTTCACCAAAACCTAGTGGTACAGAGAACCCATTGTTTTTCTGGGCACAAGTAATGATCACATAAATTCACCTGCTTTCAAATATTACTAGCAGCAGGGCAATGCTTGCATTTCTTTTTACTCGCAGCTTTGATATGGTGCTGTCATTTAAGAGCAAATACTTGGATCCATTTAGAACTTTTATGCTTACATATAAGTTTTGGGGTACATTAGGGAATGCCACACATCTACAGAAACACAATAAAAACAAAGTTTTTGAAATAATTCACAGCTTCACATGCTTCAGATATGCAGGCTCCATGCACAGCATTAGAAAGTGAAACATTGAGGGAAAGCCAAGGGCAGGTGCTCGTTGTATAGACCCATCTCACTGTTAAATGCAGAACCCAAGATCTTGGTCAAACTATTGGCAACCCGACTGACCCCACTTCTCAGCAAGTTAGTTCACCGTGATCATTCGGGCTTTATGGCCCCATCGAAGTAAGGCCCTAAATTTACGACGTCTTCATGGAGTGATGGGCAGGATCGACACGATCCAAGAAGCGGCGGTAGTGGTGTCTCAGGATGCCACAATGGCATTTGACACAGTTGAATGGGCATATCTCCTTACGGTCCTGAAAAGGCTCAGTTTTGGGTCCAAATTCATTGGGTGGGTACGGCTATGGTATAGTGCGCCCTTGGCTCAAGTAGTGGTCAACACCAAAAAGTCAGAGGTGTTTGAGTTGAGCCGGGGGACACATGGGGGATGTCAGTTATCCCCGCTGCTTTTTGCCCTTTCACTCGAGCTGCTCGCGGCATGGATCTGGCGGGATCCCACGATCCGAGGCCTCAAGTGGGCAGACACCTGGGAGGACCGTATCTCGATCTATGTGGACGACATTCTTCTTTATCTCGCCTCCCCGAGAACCTCGCTTCTTAATGCCATTATTTATATTTACAAAATTTGGGAAGAATTCAAGGTACAGGATCAACTGGGCCTAGTCGGTCGTCTATGTTCTTCGGGGTGAGCCCCCAAACCCCCTACAGAACTGTCCAATTCAAGTGGCCTGAGACAGCTTCCGATATCTGGGCATTTTTATCTCAGCTGACCCAAAGACAAGGAATACACGGAATCTGCTCCCCCCTCTTCAGCACCTTAAACAGGACGTCGCACATTGGAGGGCGCTCCCGCACTCCCTGTTGGGTCGAGCAGCCCTTTTTAAGATGATGGCTTTACCCCGATTTCTGTATGCCTTGCAGAACCACCGGACCTGGTCCCCGCTCGTTATTTTAAAGAAATTCGAAAGCCTCTAGAGAGAGTTGCTGTGGGATGGTAGGCCATGCATAGCTTTGCGAAAACTAGTACTATTGTGGTATGACCGGGGGCATCACTCTCCCAGACATGAGAAAATATTACTGGGCTGCTCATTTAGCTGCCATTAACCATTGCACGTATAGGTGCGAGGATGACCCCGGGTATAGGATGGACAAGTGGCTACTTCCAGGGGGTAACTTTAATAGAGCCATCTACTCTCTTGCTGCAAAGACCCCACTCACGGGACATACCCAACACGTAGTACATGTCTGGAAGGTGGCGAACAGAAGTTTGGGACGGGACCGGCGGCTCACGCAAGCCACATCATTGTGGGATGCCGAGAAATTGGGCACCCTGCGAATCTCAAACGGGTTTGGTAATTGGGATTTGATCAGGATCTCGCGGATTGGGGTTCTTTGGCAGAAGGGGGCAGTACTGTCCTTTGACACCCTACAAAAAGAGCATGAGTTAGCTGATTCAGAATACTTCCGTTACTTGCAGGTGCAGCATGCACTAATGCCGAACTTGACCAACGAGGAATCTCTTCCGGGTCACCACTGGAAGACAAGATTGTTAGATGGCTACATTACCACAAAAGCCATCTCCCTCACATACAAAAAACTTATCAACACCACCTGAGCCACTTGTCCAGACCAGGGGGGGTGGGAGAGAGATGGGATAGAACTTGATGATGAAGAATGGCAGGAGGCGCTGTCTTCCCCCAAAGAATTGGCAATCTCTTCCAGACTCCACCTGGTTCAATTAAAGATCCTGCCCAGGATTTACGTGTCTGGGGCCAGGCACGTCAGCATGGGGAAAGTGTCTGATGGGAAAGTGTCTGATGGGAGGTGAAGAAGGCAATGCGGCCAGGAGGGTACCTTCCTATACATAATATGGGAATGTGTCCTTATTCAGAATTACTGGAGGGGGATAAACAAATATATAAATGAGGTGCTGGGGGTGGGGCTTCAACCAGAAGCCAAATGGTGTTTATTAAATGTAAGGGAGCCTACTGATGTGAACAGGCGGAAAATGTGGGTCCCGCTGGGCCTGATGGTGGCCAAGAGGAACATTGCGCGACTATGGGGATCTGGAGTGTCACCTACAGTAGCTTCATGGAAGGCTGACATGGATTGGTACATGCTGAGGGAAAAAACTGTGTATGTAGTGCGGAATGCCCCAAAAAGTGGTCTGCAATCTGGAACAAATGGAATGTATATAGGGGGAATTTGTGTGTCCCGCCCGCTGTGCCTTCTCTGGAGGAGCCTCTTACACCCTGAATCCCTGCCCTCTGTCATATAACAAGATATGCCGTTTTCTTCGTGTTTAATAAAAATAATTCTAAAAAAAAAATAAGAAAGTGAATTATTTAGCGGAAATAGGAACATCTGTGGAATTCCTTGGTCTGGGGCAAACGAATGGCTCGGTATTCACTGCATAACTCAGTGTCGGGTTCTGATTGAATGTGCTGAATGCAAACAAACAGTCGTGTGCAGTATCTCCTTTACAATGTTTTCAGTTAACATGTCAGGGTGGGGAGTGTGGTGGGGCTGGTGAATGTGGTAGTGGTAGTATGGGGTGGTGGTGGGAAAGAAAGTGGCAGTGGCTAGGATCGGTGATGGTGAGTGGTTCTGGTCGGTTGTGGTGAGTGGTTAGGATAGAGTGGTTGCAGATAGAAAATGGTGGTGTGGCAGTTAGGGTCTTGGTAAGGTGGTAGTAGAAGATGGTAGTGGTAGGATAGTGTTCCTAGGGTGGTGGTGATGAGGGTGGTGGTAGTGTGGTGGTAGATGTCTGGTGATGATACAGTGGTGTATGATGTAATAGGCCGATGATGGTATGGTGGTGGTGGTGGTAGGACGTGGTTGGGTGGTTGATTGATGTTGGTTGGGGTTGTGTTACACATACTGATACGCAAGGGAAGACAGGGAAACAAGGATGATGGGGAAGAACAATGAAAAAACAGTAACCCAATCCCAGTGCGAACAGGAGGAAGGACACATACATTTTTTTTAAAAAAAGGCATCACTACTTGATTCATGCTCCATGGAAGGAAGGCGCGAACAAAACCGACACACAGACCAATCAGTAGCCAGAAAAGAAGCGACAATAAAGTCAACGAATGGTAAGCAGAGGACGGGGTCCAAGCCCTTTTAATTAAACAAAATGTCTTGCAAATAACAGTGATGTGATGTCTCAGGCGACAGCTAAACAGAGCAATTCAAGAGGGGTAGCTTTGATCGCTGACCATCACCTATAAGTGATATCTTTGCTGTACATTACAGTCCATTGGACGTCAGGTGATAGCAGTGCACTGCTGCAATCTCGGGTTTTATATGACCCACAAGCCTGTGTTTTCAGAGGAAGGCATCAATTGGAACATATCTTCTGCTTTCTGTGACCAACATCAGTGCTTTGCTTCCAGAGTCTTGCAGTAGGAAATCCTCTTACAAGACACCAGGATGCATTTGCTGATATTGCTTTGGCAAGTAACATTATTTCCATACAGTTATGCAATCAATCAGCTTAAAGCACTGCTTAACCAAGGTTTATTTTACCAACTCAATGTTACCGCTTTTATCGTCCCCTCCGGGTTGAGAGGCTAAGGAGACAAGCCGGTGTTTAAGATTTCAGGTTAGAAACAGATCTCTGTATTTTAACCTACTGAGCTATCTCGTGCAAGCAGAAAGTAAAGTCATTCACATATGCTGCCGATGCTTATAGAAACCTTTATTCTATAGTGCAGACGTAACTCGCTCCCAGTATGCAAACTTACATCTGGAATCCAATAGTCACTCTGCTGCTCTCTGCAGTCAGTTTCAGAGAAGGGTGCGTGTATTTCTTCCATAGTGCTGAAACGCGTCCTATCCAATCCACCAACCTGTGAGTTGATTAAAGTAGCTACGAGTTTAAGCAAATGCTCGATCTTAGTTCTACCCTCCTATTGAAGTTTCACTGGCCGACATTAATTTGTGGTTTTGAGTACAGTAGGGTGCGATCGCTGCGAGATCAAAACGGGACCTGATTCTGAGACCCTCACATCCGGGATGCTATGCATTCCTAGGGCTTGACTGGCGAGTCAGGTGAAAGGGAGGCTTCAGAGTGACACAAGACAACTATGTGAACATTTTCAACATTTTGTTTCCTTGTGGAATCGCGATAGGTTTTTGTATGCACATGAATGCAAGCTGTTAATGTGAGTTATATGTGATGATTATTTACGTTCTATAACCGATTTTTCAAATGGCAACAATTATGCTTTGAGGGAAGGTGCTTCAGATAGTAAAGCTTAGAGAGGTCCTGCCCACAGGCATTACGCATAATGTTTTTAGGCGCCACTGAGTCAGTGACTACTCCTGGTGCCCACATAGACAGACACTTGCCAGAATGCCCTACTTGCTCTTAGGGGCTTCAGAGACTTCTTATTTATTTATTTATTTGAGTTTTACATAGCCCTGGCTAGACCCGGAGGTATCGGAGCGCTTTACATGAGGTTCCACATTGTTACGAAGTTACATCTGTTACAAATTACATCTGTTGTTGGAGAGCATTTAAAGAGCATAGAAGACAATGAAGAGGAGCAAAGAAGGGTAAGGTTAAAGGGAAGGAAAGGAGATAAGGCAGAGAGATGAAGAGAAGTCTGCCCAAAGTCCGGCTGGATAGGTGAGGCCAGGGGGAAGGTCCACAGCCCATCTCCTCTATAGCTATCAAGGTAGCTCCACCGGGCATTGGCCAAAATGCTAGGTCTCAACGGTCGATGGGGGAGGAAGAAGACACAGTGGGGAGACATGGTGAACTATGCCCAATGTCATGCTGGGTAAGTGACGGTCAAGGGGGTGAACCAGGGCCAATCTCCTCCACAGCTGTCTAGCAGCACCACCGGGCATCAGCCATGCGTCGACTTTTCCAACCATAAAAGCTCTTTTCAGGGAACTGGATGCTTGCATTCTGTGTCCAAAGTATGAGTGTTTTAATCTGACCATCTAGGCAGCACGTTAAAGTTCCGGCTCGATTTGATCAAAGATACATATCTTGACTATGCATGCTATTCTTATAAATCTCCTTCAGAGTTCGAAGGCATGTGTGTGCTAGCTCTCCCGTTTCTCAATTGTCCAATTTCACACCCATGCAATATCACGGGAAACACCATCACCTGTACAAATCTAATCTTGTACATCTTGTTCATGTCTTTCATTACAGCTCTGCCTAGTGCTAATCTGTGACAAACATCTTGACAGCCGGAACCAAGAAAACACAAGCTGTCCACCACTCATTGGTCTTCTTCACCATCCACTATAAAGTATGCTGCTGCATCTTGTCCTTCTCTAAGGTCTTTTTAGGTCACTTCTTTGAGGTTGCTGCATAACTTTTCTAATGCAATCTGTTCAGCAATTTGCCGATTTATAATGTATTATCTACAATATTATTGTTCTAATGAATAAAGTACCTACATGCATGCAAAAAAAGTGTACTTTAATAAGAACAGCACACGTTTGTGCTTATTAACATTGCTGTGATTGGTAAGGAAGAAGCCTAGTAAATAATGTAATCATGCAGTGGCGATACGGTACACTCCCCCTTGGGGCATTCACTAACCGATGGGCCCAGCCTTCGCCTACAGAACAGTGCCCGGTATGCTCACACCACCAGGAAAATGACTTGCATATCATATTCTTCTGTAATGCTTATCAAAGATCTAGGAAGTATTGGCTTGTTCCACTTCTTAAAAACCTAGGTTTCAGGCACTACCTCCCAGCTTACAGAATATTAAAGACGGAATTATCACCCCAGATTGTGTTTGCGGTGGCAACATTTCTAACAGCAATGTGGCATACCCGTAACCGCTACATAAAGTCAGATATTGACTAGCGATAAATGAAATGTACTGATGACTTTTAAATGTAATGTACTGTAATTGATTTTAACAGGCTAATTGTATTGCTTCTTAATCCCTGTTTTACTTGGTATCATTTTAACTTGATTTTAAACTGTCTGTATTTCTTTTATGATCTAAATAGATCAAAATAAAGATTGAAAATGAAATGAAATAGTACTATTTTTAAAAGAAACTCATACAAAAGTGTTATGTCCTACCATTCCTAGTAAGTCATGCTTACCTACAAACATCCGTACTGTCCTACCTACACTGGCTAACTACCTTACGTAACCTACTATACCTACCAAAGCAACCTGCCCTACTTACCATACTTGACTTGCCATACCTACCTACACTAAGAACAAGTTACTTACCTTCGGTAACGATATATCTGTAAGAAACAGTAGTTAGTATTAGATTCCTTACCTTAGAATATCCCCAGGCGTCAGTCTGGATCCGGAAACTTTTACGTAGCAGTACCCTTGCGCGTCGGTAGGCGTTGTCTGCGGCTCCGTGTCCGTGGTCGGCGCCAGGATGACGTCGCCGGAGTACTTAGACGCCGCCCTCGCGCGCTGACGTCAGTTCTTATACACAGCTTTTCTGCGCCAGAAACGCAGAGCCATGTAAAAAACCAACACTGGTGCCATTGAAACTAGGGCCCTGAAATGGGGATGACCTTAACCCTAGATATCGGTTCGCAGAACGGGGAGGATGGGTTGGGCGGTAAGGAATCTAATACTAACTACTGTTTCTTACAGATATATCGTTACCGAAGGTAAATAACTTGTTCATCTGAAAGAAACAGGTTAGTATTAGATTCCTTACCTTAGAATAGATACCCCAGCAATACCAACCCCGGTGGTGGGTCTGCGAACCAATAATCACACCAGAAAGTCCTGGAGGATGGAACGGCCAAAGAAGCCATCCCTCCGGACTTGGCTGCCCAGGCAGTAGTGTCTTGCGAACGTGTGCAGCGAGGCCAACATAGCTGCCTGACAGATGTCCTGCAAGGGGACTTCCCGGCCCAGGGCAGTGGTAGCCGCCGTGGCCCAGGTGGAATGGGCCCTCAGCCCAACATGAGGCTCCTTCTTCGCCAAGGAGTAACAAGCCTTGATACACAAGACGACCCACTGAGAGATGGTCCGCTTGTGCACCGCCCGTCCCTTCTTATCGCCCACGTAACCAACAAAGAGCTGGTCATTCACCCGGAACTGGCGTGTGTGATCTATATAGAATTGAAGCGCACGTTTTGGGTCCAGACGGTGGAGCCGTTCTTCCTCTTTTGAGGGATGCGGTGGCGGAAAGAAGGTGGGCAAGGTGATAGACTGCCCGATGTGGAAGGCCGTGACAACCTTTGGCAGGAAAGAGGGTCTAGTTCGCAAAACAACCTTGTCCGGATGGACAGAAAGGAAAGGAGGTTTGGATGAAAGAGCCTGGAGCTCACTCAGTCTCCTGGCAGAGGCGATGGCAACCAGAAAAGCAGTCTTCAGAGTAAGAAGGCGGAGAAGACAGTTGTGAAGTGGCTCAAAGGGTGCGCACATCAGATAGGTAATAACAAGGTTCAAGTCCCACTGAGGCATCACAAACGGAACAGGGGGAAACATGTGTGTGATGCCTTTCAGAAACCGAGTTACAATGAGGGACTTGAAGAAAGACTGTTGATCAGGCAGCCTTAGAAAGGCTGAAAGGGCAGAAAGGTAGCCCTTGATAGTGCCCAGAGCAGAGCCCTGCTGGGCAAGAGAAAGAAGGAAGAGAAGAACCTCAGAGAGGATCCACAGCCTTTGCTGTGCACCATGCCACAAATCTGTTCCACCTGCAGGCGTATACCGACTTTGTGGGGGGAAGCCTTGCTGCCAGAATTACATTACAGACTTCAGGAGGCAAGAGGACCGTCCTCTGCTGCGACAGAAGGTCCTCCTGAAGAGGCAGACAAACCGGGGGATCGACTGACATACTGAGTAGCTCCGGATACCAGTACATTCGTGCCCAGTCCGGAGCCACAAGGATGACTTCGGCCCGGTCGCGTTTGATCTTCTTCAGCACTCTGGGCAGAAGTGGTTTAGGCGGAAAGGCGTACAACAGACCGCAACTCCACTCGCGTCGAAAAGGGTCTCTGAGCTAGTGCCGCCTTGGAAATTCCAATGCACAGAACTGATGACATTGCGCCTTCTCTTTGGTGGCGAATAGATCTAACCAAGGCTCTCCCCACTGCAGAAAGAGACCTTACGCCACGTCCGAGTTCAGACGCCATTCATGATCCATCATGCACCATCGGATGTATGACGGTATCACGCGTACTTTTACAACGCGTACCATTACCACGCTACTTTTACCACGCAAGTCGTTACAACGACTTGCGTGGAGGGGCGCTGGATAGTAAATTATTTAATTTACTGTTCCAACTCCAGTCCCCGTGGACTCTAGGGAAAGGAGTTGGATAGTAAATTAAAGTATTTACTATCCTGGAGCGCCCCCCAGCGCATTTCGTTGTAACGACCTGCGTGGTAAAAGTAGCGTGCTAACGGTACCGCGTTGTAAAAAATGCGTGGTAACCGTTGCATACCTGCACCGTCGGCTGAGTTCGTCTGCCCTGGCGTTCAGAGAACCTGCCAGGTGTTGAACCACCAGGGTCACGCCCGGATGTTCCAGCCACTGCCAGAGGCACAGAGCCTCCTGGCAGAGGGTCCACAACCACACCCGCCCTGTTTGCTGCAGTACCCCATGGCGGTGGTGTTGTCCGTGAACACCTGCACTACACTCCCCCAGACAGAGGGGAGGAATGCCTTCAGTACTAGACGAATCGCCCGCAGCTCCAAAAGGTTGTTTGTAGCCGGGACTCCGCCGGAGACCAGAGGCCTCTGATCTCCGCCTCTCCCATGTGGCCACTCCAGCCCTGGAGGGACGCATCCGTCACAACTACGTGCTCCGGATGGGGAAGGGAGAGGGATCTGCTGTTGACCCAATCGCGGTCCGTGAGCCACCACTGCAGCGGTCTTGTAGTGCCCTCCGAGATCAGGACATGGTCTGACAGGTTTCCCTGATGCTGGGCCCACTGAAACTTCAGGTCCCACTGCAGAACCTGCATCCGCCATAGGGAGTGATGCACCAGAAGGATGCAGGAGGCCATCAGCCCCAGAAGCCGCAGCGTCAACCTGACCGAGACTCGGGATAAAGGCTGAAAAATCGGAATCAGAGCCTAAATATTCCGAACCCGCTGTTCGGGAGGATAAACCAGAAACTGCGCCGAGTCGAGAACCGCTCCGATGAAGAGGAGCTTCTGGGAGGGGCACAGGTGTGACTTCGGCACATTGATAGAGAACCTCAGCGGGTGCAGGAGGTCTGCCGTCGTCTGGAGGTGGCTGACGACGGTCTGGGGCGAGCCCGCATTCAACAACCAGTCGTCAAGGTAGGGGAAGACTGAAACCCCTAACCTGCGCAGATGAGCTGCGACCACCGCCATCACCTTCGTGAACACCCATGGGGCGCTGGTAAGGCCGAAGGGGAGCACGGTAAACTGAAAGTGCTCGCACCCTACCGTGAACCGCAGGTAGCGCCGGTGGGCCGGCAGGACGGGAATGTGGAAATAAGCGTCCTGCAAGTCCAACGCTACCATCCAGTCTCCTGGGTCCAGGGAAGCTAAGACCTGAGCTAGTGTCAGCATTTTGAACCTCTCCTTCCGGAGGAAGCCGTTGACGTTCTGTAGATCCAAGATAGGGCGTAGGCCCCCTTTGCCCTTCTTGGGTACCAGAAAGTAGTGGAAGTAGCAACCACACCCTACTTCTGGCCCAGGAACGCGCTCGATGGCCCCCTTGGCCAAGAGGGCTGTAATTTCCTCTTGCAGAAGTCGCAAGTGATCCCCCGACACGCGGTGGTATGGCGGTGGCATGGCTGGAGGGGTCGCCTCGAAGGGGAGGGAGTAGCCCCTTCAGACGATTTGCAGCACCCACCTATCCGAACCCTGCCCCCCACTGGCGTCACATGGGCCTGAAAGCACGGACTAGGAGGCTTTAGAGGTAGATGCTGCGGGGGAAGGTGTGGGCTGACCTCGCCGTTGTCCCCGACCGTCGCCACGGCGGTTTCCACGGCCGCCACCGTGTTGGAAATTAGTCTGCGGTGCGTGGCTGGCAGCACGTGTGGGGGCGCCCTTTCCTTGGCCACGAAAGGAGCGAAAGGCACCCGTTTGCTGGCGCGGGCCAAGAACTTGGCCGTAGCCCTGGAGTCCTTAAAGGGCTCAAGAGCATGGTCTGCCTTGTCGCCAAAAAGGCGACGGCCATCAAACGGCATGTCCATGAGTGTATTCTGGACATCGGACGAAAAGTTGGCGGACCTCAACCAGGCGTGGCGCCGAATCGCCACCGTCGTTGCCATCGCTCTGCCCAATGAGTCGGTGGTATCCAGCCCACAACGGATTGAAAAATGTGCTGCATCTCGACCCTCCTCAAGGGCTTGGTTGAGTTTAGCCCTGACCTCCGCCGGGCATTCTGGCAGCACGTCCGCGACCGTGTCCCACAGAGAGTGGGTGTAGCGGCCCAAGAGGCATGCGGTGTTGGAAGACCGCAGTCCCAAACTCAGGGAGGAGAATACCTTCTTGCCGTATTGCTCGTACCTCTTGGATTCCCGATCGGGCAGAGCCGTCGGGAATGCAGTCTGGGAGTTGGAGTCTTGGATAACCAGGCTCTCGGGGGTGGGATGGGTGGACAGGAAACCAGGGTCGCCCGGGGCCAGGCAGTGGCGTCTGGCCACGTTCCTATCTACAGGCGGACATGTAGCGGACCTGGACCAAGTGCCCAAAAGAACGTCAGTCAAGGCCTCATTAAACGGCAGCAGAGGCTCAGCCGAGCTTAACTGCGGTTTAAGGACCTCAGTGAGGAGGTTAGTGCTCACGGCCGCGACGGGGAGCTCAAGGCCCAAGGCCCTGGCCGCCCGCGTCAGCACCACACTGTAGGTTGCCCCCTCCTCCGTAGCCACGGTAGGAGGTGAGACAAAATCAGTGTCCGGCGAAGTGTCCAGACCACTGGCATCCCCAAGTTCACCTGTCCAGTCCTGCTGGGACTGACAATCACGTGTCAGAGGGTCCTCAGACCCCTTCCAATACACCTCATCACCCATATCCTGATAATCAGGGTTGTCAAAGGATGGGGCCGGTTCGCTGGAGTAAAAATCTCCAATCAGCGTCGAATACGGTACCGAGCGGCGCCGCTCCAAAGTCAGAAACGGATTGAGAGAGGCATCGGGGACGGCGTCGCCCGAAGGCGGAGCCGGAGGGGACACCCTAGGGATCGGCGCCGGTGAGGTCCTCAGGTCATCCGGTGACGACCCTGATCCGGAAGCGGATCCAGCGGGGCCCTGCGGTACCGGGCCCGAAGGTGTCGGCGCCGTCGGGGTCGAAGCACCCACCGGCGTCGGAGCTGAAGCACCCGAATAGCTGGGGCCCCCAGACCGGTGCGCTGGGCCCGAAGGCGCCGCGGAGCGTTGGCCAAGAGGAAAGGCTCGATCTCCTCCGGCGTCGCGTCCTGCCCAGGGACCGGAGGGTATGAAGCAGGCCACGATGCCCGCGACTTCCACGGAGCCGCGTGGGCGGTGTCTCCCGAACCCCCGGCCGCGTCGCACAAGCGTCGGGGGGAGTCGGAAGAGCGATGACGTCTCTTCGACTTCTTGTGCTTACCTAACGACTTCGAGCCCGAAGACCGATGGTGACTCCCGGAGCTATGATGACTCCGACCCTGCGACCGGTCCCTCGACCTCCGTCCGGACCGGGACCTCTGGCGGCGTGGAGCTGACTGCCGGAGCTTGAGCCGCTTGCGGGACCGCTCCCGCCTAGCTTTTGACATCAGGGCTTGGCAGTTGGGGCAGGCCTTGTCGTCGTGGTCGAAGCCGAGACAGTGAAGGCACCGGCGGTGAGGGTCGGTAACCGACATCAGTCGGTCGCAGTCCTCACAGGGTTTAAATCCAGGCATCCCTACCGGCACCGTTCGGAGTCGAAAAGACTTCGAAAATGGAACAAAAAGGATCGAAAAAGTTAGTAAAAAATTTACTATGGGTACCACTTTTTCCAGATCAGCGCTGCTAGCGGAAAAAAGAAGAACTGACGTCATCCCAGCGCCAACGACGGCGACGACCGACGCGGAGCCTCAGATGACGCCTACCGACGTGCAAGGGTACTGCTACGCAAAAGTTTCCGGATCCAGACTGACGCCTAGGGATATTCTAAGGTAAGGAATCTAATACTAACCTGTTTTTTTCAGATCTACTTACTGTACCTTACCCACTCTAAAATTCCTACTCTGCTATAGTTTGTCCATCCTACCTTCCATTCCTACCACACCTAACTACAATACTTAACCTATAATCCCTTGCTTATCATGCCAACCTATCATACCTGCTTATTTGCATACCTAAACTACTTTACTGAATCTAAAAGACTTACCTTAGTAAGCCTAGCATACTTTCCATACCTACCATATCTACCGACCATACCCAATGAATCTAAACTACCCATTAGGCCTATTCCACACATTCATATCCTACCATACCTACCTATCACACCTATCAAACCACATTTCACACCTACTAACCTACCATACTAACAATGTCTTACCTACTGTAACTTACCTACCTCATCTACCAGCAGTAAGTATATCTTACACTTGCCCCGAGGTGGCCATTTTGCGATAAAAGGGGACTTTATGTTAATCAGCTTTAGTGTGAGCTTAAGGTAAAGCAACCTGCAACAGGAGTGCTTGTGTTCAACTCAGCTGACCTCTTGTATTGGCCTAAGATAGTGCAGCCTGCAAGGAATAGAGTTAATTGCAGCTTTTGAAGGGCATGACTATCTGAATTGCACTGCTTCTTTAAAGAAAATAGTGAGACTTACTCGGTTTGCCAATGTTGGTTTCAAAAGTCTCCTATGTCCAATGTCACATCTTTATCTCAAGTGCTAAGAGCAGCCATGAAAAAACTCAGGGTACAGGAGTCCCACATCAGGGTAAATGGCATTCAAAAACAATGTTGGTCACCAACACTACAACCAAAACTTTGGGGGATCTAAACTGTTTAAGAATGCCAGTTTGTCTTGATAAGGAGATTTGTCTTTATGTTGTTTACCCCAGGCTATCAACGTATTTATAATTTCAAGCAAACAGTACAGTATTAATTGTTGATTCATGATCCTACAAAACAGATTGCTCTGGTAGCAACCTCCAACAGGCCTACTGCCTGTCCCAGCTTCCTAGAGTATACTATTTCAATATATGTTCACCGAAAATGGAGGTGGCTCCTATGAGGAATCCAATGCCTCGTTTCATTATGATTGTGAAAATAGATGTGTGTATGTCGTGCTACTGTTTGAAGTTTCACTGGAGGTTGGTGATTGTCCATTATGTGATCCCTGGTGCCCGACTCATCACTTCTCAGGGGTGTGGACTTTAATAAAATATTTACTTGTCCATAAGACTGGTTGATTCATAAATCTAATTCTCTTGAAAAAAAAAAAAAAAAATCCGCTTGTCACTTTGATGCCACATATTGTAGCGACAAGTTATGCATAAATCATATCATATAAGAGCTATGATAATGGCTTCTCTGATTATGCCAGGGCTCACACTACAGTAGACGTTGAATACTGGCACTTACTTTGCCACCTTTCTGCAGATCTACACACTTGGGCAGGAGGCAACGGTAAGCAATAGCATGAGAGTTGTAATGGCGCTTTGAGTCTGTGCAAATTTTAGGTGTTTTAACAACTTTTCTCTAATCTTTTCCCCTTACTGGAAAAAGGTTGGAAATGTACTCCAAACAAAGGCACTAGCAAAACTTCCAGGACTGTGAAAAAAAGGTTGAAGAAAAAGCGAACCAGTAAACACTCAGGAGAATTTCGCATGAGCAAATCTACACATGCATATTTGCTTGTGCTAAAATGCAGTTCACAGATATTTTCTAAGAGTACTATTTCCTGGCCTACATCTGTAATATCTTGTAAATTCATGACGCAGTATATCTGCACTAATATAGGGAAATCTACAATGGGGGCATTTTTGTGGCTTTTTTTAAGAATTGGTTCCCTAATTAGGTCTGAGGTTAACCAATGCCTTTTGGGTTTTTTTTAAATTCTCTCTCTCTCTCTGTTTATTGGCTGACTTTACGGTGAGTGACAGCATTCTGCTCTTTCAAAATTAGCGTATCAGCACACAAAGTAGTTTTGCTCAGTGCCAGGGCCTACTGTGGCAATGTGTGCTTTTTGAGACCAAAAATATTTTTGCGAATGTTTGTTATAATGGCGAGGGCCTGGCAGTTCCCAAAACAAAGCCTTACAAAAATCATGTCAAAACAAGACAGATTGACAAAACCAAAAGGCTGACCACCAATGTTAAACCTATTGGCTTTGCCAATGCTAGTTTATTTTCATGCTTCCCATAATCTTGTTGAAACTGGTTACAATGATTTTCCACAATGAATATTTTTGGAAATTCTAGCTGGTATCAGCACATTTTACTAAAAGATGCTTCAAGGGAATGGCACCTACAATATTACACTAGTTTAAAAAGACTTTCTTTTTTTGCTTAGCTACATTTTTTGCAAACATTTTATTTTGAACGCAAAGAAACATCAATTTTGCTTTCAAGTTTCTGTACATATTTGCTTCTAATCTGGCAGCATTCTTAGAGTAACATAATTTTAAACTTTGCAATTATGTCTGTACATTTGTACACTGTAACCACAGCCAATAGTACAGTTCGAGCTTACAATACTTCCTTTTAGTGCTCACACTAATAAAAAAGACGTTTTTGTCGCTGCACTATGTGGACAAGCAGATTTATGAAGCAACCTTTTTTATGGACTAGGCCCAGCCACACAAGTGGGGCAGCATTTTTATGGGCAGCATTTTTATGGGCACAAGTGGGGCAATGCTGAGTGGAAGGAAATGTTTGGATTCCTGAAGTTTCCATCACAGAAATGTACGGAGAACGCGTGATTACAGTCAAAGTTTGAAGTTTGCAGGGCTATATGGATAAAACAAAAGCGCATGGGATCCACGCAAGTTACCCCATCCTAGATTCACCAAGGTATCTAGTTTTTAAAAATGTACAGGTTTGCTAGGTTTCCGAAGGTGCCAACTGAGCTAGGGCCCAAAATCCAAAGCTACCCACTTTGCAAAAAAGGGTGAGTTAAGAGTGGAAAAATGTGATGTATTCATGTTGCGTTTTAGGCCATTTACTGTCATGGGCACCAGGCCTAGCCCAACAAGTGAGGTACCATTTTTATCTGAAAACATGTAAGAACATAGAATAGTAGGATATTTGTTAGTACCCATTGAATTTCACTGCATTTGTGCCTTTCAAAGGTAAGCCAGTGTGTAAGAAATAAGACATCTTGAAAAATACTCTTGAAATCATATGCTGGTAAGGGTATCCACACATTCAGAGAAGTACAAATAACCACTGCTCCTAAACTCCATATCTTGTGCCCATTTCAGAAATACAAAGGTTTCCTTGATACCCATTTTTCAAGTGTAGAGGAAACCTACCAAAAGAGGCAAAAGCCATTTTGTCTGCTTTCACGTACGGTTTAAGCCAAGCATGGCGCTCCACTTTGAGTAGGGAACTTTTTCCACCATTTGCACTGCATTTTTAGGTTTTCTGTTATATACCGGTTATTTCAGCAGGAAACGCAGGAACATGGTGGGACTTGTGTCTTGTACAATGTGGTTGTGTTATTTTGTGTTGAAGGCTGCTTCCATATGAATATTTATTTTCACATTAGGACAGCCAATATGAGGAGACTGGTTTGCAGATTGTTCTTTCTTGATCAGTGAGACGAAGTCTTCAAAACCGGGGCAATAAGATTAGGGAACTGTTGTAATAATTTGATGATGTACAGAGGTGTTTTTGGTAAAGATCACTTCAAGAGAGCTCCTGTTAATGTGTGCAGATTTTACCCACCATATTTTTGGGGAGGGGAGACAACCACGCTAGCTATAGTGTCACACTTCAGCGTGATGTTCGGATGCCAGGTTAGGAGACTAAGTACACCAGCAGTTAACTATGTGGGAATCAGTATTTGTTGGCATTGGCCACCTTTTGTGTGGTGGAGTCCCACATGTTTGCCATGCCTGTTTTGGTGGGCTGTAGAATTCTCCGCACTTTGACCCAGCTAACCAGCGGGAACGTGCATATGTATTCTCCCCTTTCAAAATGATAAGATCGCATTTCCCTAATTGGTATGTTTCACTTACCTATAGGTCCCTAGTATATCACACAGAGTGTGCCCAGCACCTGTAAGCACCTATTGAGCCACCCACTGCAGTGACAGTGCAAATCTGACTACAGGTCAACCACTGCATTAAAGTGCAAAGTCAACTGTCAAAATAACCCTGTTTGACAGGTCAACCTTTTTTTCAAATATTAATAAGTCACTCCTAAGTAGGCTTAATTACCCAGAAGGCAGGGTGCAAGGTATTTAAAAGTAGGGTATATGGAGGTTTAATGTTACAAATATCCTTTATGAAAAGGTCCAAAAGTTATACAGTAGGCTTTACCGTTCAATGGGAAAGCATTGGGATACAATATATTTAATTAGGTTATCTTTGGCTATTAAACAGCTCCAACTTTAATCGTTGGGCTTTTCAAAATACTAATTACAAGTCTAACTCAGTGGTGAAGTTGAAATTGTAATAAATATTGTGGAAAAGGTACTTTAATAAAGTTACCTTTTCTATAAAGGAAGCCTCTGAAGATCCATTTCCATGAGCCCCAACTGTCACCTGAATAGCTCCCTTCATGAGGTGTTAAAACAGCTCCCAGAGCAGCACAAAGGCCTTGGGTTTGGGAAGGTGTGTCTGCTCCTCTAGTAGGTGGGGAGAGGTGTGTCTATTCCTCTGACAGGATGATAGCAGGGCTGTGTTCGGTAACTTGACTAACTTTAAAGAGACCTACTCTGTAACAGGCAAAAGTTAGTCGGCTCCTAGGCAGGGCCCGCTGTTGCTGCCTGAGTCAAGCACCACTCCCAGGTGGGAGAGGAGCTACCCTCCCAAAGACAGTGGAACGGTTTGCAGTAGGGCACAGTAGAAAATGCGGGAAGGTGAGTCAGGGTACCCCTGGGACTTTTACTCCATTGGTTAGGGAGTACCAGGCGTTTCCCCCACCAGCTTGGCCATGCATAAATATGGCATCTCCAGTTCCGTCCTCAGAACACTTTCTAGGCCTGTGTTAGTAGACAAGAGGACTGGACCCGCTATCTGTGACCTGAGAGAGAATTACAAGAAGCTTTTTCTGCAGCTGACCAGCTCCAACTGGTTCTGCACTGGACCCGCTTGCTAGCATCTACTGCACTGAGTTGTGAGCCCCACATTCCCCCCTCCAAGTGCTGTCCCCAAGGTCCTGAGGCTCTTGGCTAGTGTCAAAAGGCACTTTGCTAACTTTTCCTGAAACCTCAGACTTAGAAACTTTTTTAACTTAAGTCCCTCTGGAGGACGGGGACCAAACTGACAAGCTGACCTGACAAAGGTGCGTTGCGCTGGGCCAAAGATTCAGGCTACTCCTACTCCGAGCTATCCACAGCAGCAGATCTGATTTAAAGGGACATCGCTGAGAAGGTACCGGTATCGTGGAGCACCCTTCTGAAATAGCATGCAGCCGTGTCCCACTAGAAGAATCCGAAATCCAAAAAAGTAAATAAGACCAAAGGTATGAATCTTCACTGGGCAAAAGCACCAAAAGTACCTTCCAAGCGTGAAAATCATATTTCTATCCCTTTGCATTTTCCTGCCAAGTGGCAACAGCATCACCAGGACCTTGTCAGGAGGCTATCCACCTGCAAGGAGCCCATTTTGGCCACAGCCTGCTGTCTTGCCTGCAGATCATTTTTGATTTCCATTCCAAAAACTAAATCTAAAGCAAAAACTTCGATCTGGTTGAACGCAATACCTGTATTTGACCCACGCTCGATAGCTGTCAGCATTTACTTAGGTACCTGTCAAGCACAAGCAAATGACTGCAAATGGCACATGACTTTTTTGTGCTATTTTTACATGCAAAATTTAATCAATCATAATTTCAGTTTCCTCTTGGGATTTTTGTTGTTTTGGTGCCATTTTATTTATTACATTTTGCTCTAGTGTGCAAGTAGATTATTAATAATCTACTGGTGCAGGGTCACCCTTTATCCACGTGTTCTTAACAAGTAAGAAGGAAGGACACTGGAGCGAAGTACAAACCATAGGTCATTTATTTAGCATTCATGAATGGGGCCTCGTCTGACAAGCACCATAGAGATAGTCAAGGAGAAAGCTTTTTGGGTTTTTAGAGCAAAGATCACAAACAAGGGACGCCCTGTGGTAAATAGAGCTTTGGAAAAGACACACAGAGGAGGTAACGGTAAGAATCGACAGCCTTGGTGCCTTGTGCAATTGTCGCGTCCTGAAGCTGCACAACAAGATATGCTATCTGGGTTAACTTTACTTTAGGCTTTACAATTGTCTGAAAACCCTCAAGCAGGCACCAGCTGTTCTTTTGCGCAGACTCTGCATGTTTACACAGCCTACAGTGCCCTAATCTAGATTCTTTACTCGTGTTTATACAGATGCAGTGGCAACGATAGAGCCAGGCTGGAAGCAGGGCAGGGGTGAAAATGGATGAGGCATAGCTCAATTAAAAAATTAGAGAATCAGATTTTACATTTTAACACTAGTATATAAATGGTTTGGGGATTTTTCTTGTTTTGGGTTTTGAATTTGCTATTTTGGTACAGCATAAATACTTTACAGACCAAGTTAAGCCTGTCTAATCTATGCCATAGCTACCAGGAGGTTGATCTCAGGTTAATTTAGTGACTTTAAGGGGTCACACTTACCAGGATTGCAGTAATTAGTTGTGGCGGGATCTCACCACAATCAACTAATTTGTTTTTTTACAGCATTCATATAGTGTTACAGAGCTTTAGTATCGGAGCTGTATCCTTGCAGTGCTCTATATGTCTAATATAGCTTCCATGTCCAAGCTGGAGTATTGGAATGTTACTGGTGAAATACTGCAGAAGCGCTGCAGTGGTCGTACATTGGTGAGATTTTATTTTTTATGTAGTGCTGTACAAGAATTCTATTTTTGTGGCGGTAATGTAACAGTGCAATTTAGTACTAGAGTTCAGACACGGCCGCAGTGCTGAAGTGAGCTGAAGCTATGTAGCATTAGTGTAGTGTTAACATTTACATTGTGTTTGTATTTAATCATGTAGTCTGGAAATGTATAGGGTGTCGTTGCTTGTTGCAGACAGGAGAATGTAAGGGCAGAAATGCCTGGGGAACAGAATATGTCTTCAAATGAAAAATAAACTACAGTGACTGAAGCAAAATAGCTCGCGTTCACTCAATAACGGCATTCCTACATCCTTTGTTTGGCCCTTAATTCCCTCATGCGCTCAGTAGATCGAGCCTCGGGTGGCGGTGGGTAGGCGGGGGTGGGGGGTAGTAGTGCAGCGTACAGATTGACATCAGGAAGATTTTAGTACTTAAAAAAACAACTTTAACAGAAGAAGAAATTTGATGTTACTGGATGAAACTTTAGCCATTCCGTTCTTTAGAGCTTGGATCACTGGCCACCCTCGCTATTTTGAACAGGTGCAGCCCTGAGCCTGAAATTGCACAATGCCTGGGGCATGAACATTCAAGGCCTTTTCAAAGAGATTGATGCCGGTCTGCCTGTTTACAGCATAGTCACACTGGCAGGGCTACTCCAAATAACAATGATCTGCTCGGTGAGGGCCACTTCTCAAAACATGTAACACCAACAAATCTACACAAACAGAAATTCTTTAAGCGAAAGCAGCCTAATTTTCCAGATGGGGGATTAGGAATGCCACCTCATCAAGAATGGTGTTTCGACTCACATATTAACAATCTCGGTGACTTAAGCATCAGACAAGAGATCTGTCTGTAACCTAAATGTACCTAATGCCTTAACTGTTCATGTTCTGTGAGAGAGGTAAGCTAATACTAGTCTAACCTGCTGGATCTTATCTATGGGAAATGTAAGATTTCATTGTTTGCCTTCTGTGAGCGAGGGAAGCTTTCTTTTCTCCTGTCGCTCTGTCCCTCTTCTGTGAGGAAGTTACTCTAGCACTGCTGCTACCCAATTGGTACCCGGCATGTGATAGGAAAAACCTTTGCTGATGCTACCCTAGCTGTACCTGTCCTCCGAAATTGGTAAGCTACACTGTTTCTGCGCAAGGGGTACAGGTTCTATGAAGAGGGGTATGTTCCACCTATCCTTAGTTTTAATTTAAGAGCTTATAAACCAGTGCTTTAATGGGCCGGTACTCACAGGTACGGAGTATCAGCACTTATTTTTAACCTCCTGAGTACCAGCACTTTCTCACTGCCAAGGAGAGTACCGGTACTCATTATTGGTAGGCTCAACTGTACTAGCGCTGCGGATGAGGCTGTCTGAACCCCTGTCTCACAGCCAAAAGGTGCCACTGTAGCCCTGTGCTGAGCCACAGCTGAATTCTTTGGCAGGACCCAGAGGCGAGTATTAGGCTCTTCTTTCTTCACTTTATTTCACCAGCCTTTCGAAAGAAAACGATTTCAAACATAAATTACATTTCCCATGAGACATTGGGAAAAGAAACAGAAAACTGTACATCCAATCGGCGTTCTGCTGCATATATAAAGGCCCTCGCATACTCTCTAAGCCCCTCTTTCTTCGCTGATCAAGCAGCATTCAGATAAGAGCACAGTCTCATAATCATGTGACTTTTACAGTTGTTAGCGTGTGTTTAATTCAGCAGTATATTTATCAAGGTTTTGTGTTTTGGTAATAAAATCACAAAGTTTAGATGGTACCTAGGCTCCTCAAAAATGGAGATAGAAAAGGAATATAAGTATTAAGGGGCCTGGTTCAATAAATCACTAAAATGGGATGTCCATTTGGACTCATTGAGAGGACGAGCTCGGACCTCAATTACTGGCCAAAGAAATTGAATAAGGACGACGGGGAGATGTAGGATAGGCCCGCATTGAAAGCTTTTGTAGCCATGATCCCATCACAATTCCAATATGGAAGAGAACTGCTGTATTTATGCGGCAAATGCAGATGGCATATTGAAGAGGGTAAAGGTTTAAAATATTTACTGTCATTACCCAGATCACTCGTGGTCCAGGCTATAAGAATGGAGACAAAACTGGTGTCATAGTATACAGTGATAAGATTCTGGATGAGTCTAAACAGGGGGCTGCACATGGAAAAGCGAAAAAATTAAATTACAAAGAGTGAGTTAAGAGACGTAGGCCAGGAATTATCCAGAGACAATGATCAAAAGTATCTTGAGGAGAGCAAAATAATAATCTGTCAAATTAAAGTCTGGTCAATGGAAAAAGGAAGTAGGATACAAATATGTGGATATACTTCCAGACAGTCGTCTGAGAGGAGAAGTGTTAAGAGTATGAAATGAACCCCTATTGTGCAAATGGGAAGATAAAAACAGCTATGATATATAAGATGGGGAACTGGTTAAATGTTAAAAGCAATACATTGCACATCTTACTAGACTGTCAAAGTATTAGCCAAGCGAAATAAGTTTCTATGCCCGATCTTCCTAAAATACGAAATTAGAAATCGACCCAAAGCGATGTAGCTTATAACTAAAATGAGGTCCTTAGATATAGTGTGTGCCATAGGGAGGATTGTGATTGCTGCTAAAAAGGTCTTCATGAGTGTATAACATTTTAATAAAGAAATAAAATTAAGGCATACTTGAGATGCTCACTGATGTTCAAAATCTTCTCTTTTTAGACCTATCAATTAACAGAAGAATTTTAAATTTTTGTATTATATGTATCTGCAGAATCTTTTAACTGTTTCTATTAATCATTATATTTAATCTTTCTATTGTGTGTACTGCATGTACTTGAGATTCTTTGTACTTTTCTGGTCTTTTACAGACCACAAAGTTATTTTGACTTTACCTGTTCTCCTGGAATCTTTGGGCTTCGTGATCAACGTGGAGAAGTCCACTTTAGTCCCAGCCCAATCCCTGCAATTTCTAGGACACTTAATAGGCTCGGTCAAGGCGACCCAAAGTCTCCCAGCTCGAATGCTGGCCAGGATCAGACAAACTCAGGAGGACAATATCCAAATCACAGGTCTCCCTGCGGCAGTTAGCAGGGATAGTGGGGATCCTCTCATCCTCCATACAGGCTATCTTTCGGGGACCCCTTCACTACCGGACGCTGCAATGCTTAAAAATCTCGCACCTTCAAAAGGGTCTTTTGTACTCTCAGTTGGTTTCGCTCTCAGAAGAGGCAAAGGAGGAGATTCAGTGGTGAAGCTCCCATAAGGAAACGTGGAATTGGCAGGGGATCTTCGGCTCCCCAACCGGTAACTGAATCGGATGCTAGCGGTTCCGGGTGGAGCGCTCATTGTGAGAAATCCTCCAATGGAGGAAAATGGTCCTCTGTAGAACAATCCTTTCCCTTAAGTTGATAGCAGGCTCATTCGCCCTCAGATGTTGGAAAAACAAGAAAGTCCAGTGCTCGGTCCTTCTGAAGATGGACAATATGGCAGCGGTATGTTATGTCAATCATCGTGGGACACGGTCAAAGACCCTGTCGGGCCTCGCACAAACGCTACAGGAGTACTGCTTGGCTAATGAGATGTCTCTGTCAGCAGAGTATCTTCCAGGCAGCTCCAATCAGGTGGCGGATTGGCAGTCTCGCCATTATATAGATATCAGTCTTTGGAAGTTGCAGCCACACCTCTTCCAGCAACGCCAGGAAAAGTGGGGTCTAATTTTCATGGATCTCTATGCGTCTCGTCTGGACTTCCAACTCAACAGATATTCCAGTTGGAGGCAGGACCTCTATGCAAAGGCCACAGGCACTTTTCTTCAAGACAGAAGCAGGAAGTTGGCTTAGGCCTTCCCGCCATTTGTGATGAAAATGCAACTGGTGTTCAGTTGTGCAGACAATAGGTGGACCTAGTAGTGACTACCCCAATCTGGAGGTCGCAAGTATGGTTTCCAGCGAGGAAGGAACTTTCTTTGAATTTTATAATAACTTTACCCCCATTTCCGGGTCTTCTCTAGGATCCCCAGGGCAATCCTCACCCTCTGGTGCTAGCGGGATCCCTTTGTCTCATGGCCTGAAGGGTTAGCGGGAATGATAGAGATAGAAAGACCAGGGGATTTCACAAGAAGATGCCTCTCTGCTTGGCAATGCCTGGGAAGACAGCACAAACAAACAATACCATTCTGCCTGGTATAGATGGATGGGTTGGTGTCTCCAACACCAAGTGGATCCCATGGGGGAAGATGTGACCAGGTTTTTAACTTCCTGGCGAGCTTAGCTTCTCTGGGGTTTGCTTACAATTCAATTAATACCTTCAGGCCAGTAATATCTGCTGGCATTTACAGGTGGATGGTCCTTCCGTTGGGGGACACCCTTTGATATGTAAACTGCTAAGGGGTATCAGGTTGCCACTGCCCCCCTGACTCTAAATACTTTGTCTAATGGGACGTGAATAAATTGCTTGCTATGTGGCAATGTTGGCCTTCTAATAAGTACCTGTCTAGGAAATAGCTATCAGAAAAACTGGCGATGTTATGTTTAATTTCATGTCTTCGAGGCTCACATGTTTGGGTCTTTGACATTACAAGTAGAGTTTTTACCCTGGAAAGGGTAACTTTTCATATTGCTTGCTGAACAAAATGCAATTCTATATTGGTAACATACCCAGCACTTTCACAGATTCCTAAATTGTGTGTGGTTGGCACCATAAAAAGGTATCAGATTGTCACGGAGGTCCTACATCCTCATGTATAACAACAGTTACGGATTGCCCTCACAAAGCCTCAGAAGGTGGTTTCTTCCCCTACAATTGCCAGATGGATCAGATGCAGGAGGCAGGCATTGATCCATCCCATTTTGGGGCCCATTCAGTGAGAGGTGCTATGGACTCCAAGGCTTTCTCCTTGGCATTGCGACTGGAAGATATTCTCAACGTTGCTAAATGGTCATCTGACTCCACTTTTAAAAAGTTTAATTTTAAAGTAGTGTCCTCTCTGGCAAACATAGTGGCAGTTCAGCTTGAAACCAGCCTAATCCTTGCCTCTGGGTCCTGCCATAGAATGAAAACATTCCTAGCTATCGTAACAAAAAGTTTCAATTCTATTACGGGCACGGAGGCGAGGATTAGCACACCCTGGACTTCTTATATCTGGAAGTTCCACCCTGACAGAAGTACGATGCTATCTATGATTGGGATATCCTATATCATGTACGGATGCATGACCTTGAAGGTTATATTGTCTTATGCCTTATAGAGTATTCTTTTGGTTTGTACCCTTAACACAATGAGGTATGTTTCTCTGCTATACCAGGTTTGTTGATTATGGATCAATTTATTATGTATTATGGGATGACAGACAATTGCCATTTTTTTCTTTGTTCCTCCCTAGGAATGGAATCCAATAAACAAGAGTAGAGCCAGCAGATGACGACTGTGTCACAGGAATAAAGATTGAGCTAGTCAGCCTGCGGGGACAGTTATACATTCAACAGAACTCCGATTGCTTAACCAGTTTTCAGTTTCTTTTCCCAATGTCTAATGGGAAATGTAGTTTGTTTATGAGACCATTTTCTTTGGAAAGGCTGCTCATGAAATAAAGTGAAGAAAGAAAAGCCTAATCCTCGGCTCCTTGTCCTTAATTGAATTGAAATTTTCCGTTACAATAGCTAGGAAATTTTTCATTACTCCGCAGCAACTCATTTACATTATGTTAGTGTGTCCAGGAGCTGGCAAGCTCCTCATCACACTATGAGTGAAGTGACAGAACAGGGTCCAATCAGGCCCTGCACTGTAAATCACAGGTGTTGAAGTTGTGCATGCACCGGAAGTCCAGGCGGCAGGCACAGAGAGGCGGAAAGAAGAAAGCTGTGGGTGGTAAGAATTAAAAAAAAAAAATTCTATTCTGCTGTGATCCTTCTGTGTGAGTGAATGTCTGTTTTTATGTGTGAGAGAGCGGAGGCGACCGAGAAACCATAGGGACATTCTCTTGAAGGTATTTTTTTTTAATGTGAGGAATGCTCTGTATATGCATGTCTGCTTCTTCATGTGCATGTGTGTGCACGCACTCATGGAAAAGAGAATGTATGAATGATGTGCCCAATACAAACAAATAAAAACTGAAGCTGCAAATATAAAAGAAAACACAGAAAATAAAGCATAACCTTGTTTGGCCTTCATTTTACTTTTTGTAAGGAGTTAACCAGTTTATTTTAATACATTTATCAGATGCTTAGTTATGTGCTGAAATTGCTGTAACTCATTCTGTTGCTATTTAGAAGTTTTTCAGAAGATGCCCGGCTATCCATTAACTCAATAGTAACATCGCTGACAGGGCGTGGCTGCACTGAAGCTTAAGAGGCTCTTTGTCTTCTGGATTGGGGCCTCATCTCAGCAGGTCTTCAAACCCCTCTTTAGCTCATCTAAACTTAAACCATTCTCCATGGCACTGTGTGAAAAAAGATTGGTCCCTGAAAGGCATTCTTTCACACTTTATTAACTGTGTGTAACTACATCCTCTTGGAACAGTTTGGTCCACCCCTGCAGGGTGAGTTCAAATTCAACAGCTAGAGATGCATTTTCAGTCAATTTTAATATACGAACTCATTATAATGGCATTTATGATGTGATTTGTGTACAGTTCTTACTCTGTCAAATTGATTAGGAGGATGGTCTGGTGTGGTCCGTCCACTTACATGCTGCATGAATATGCCTTATGAGTATAAGAGTCAATGAGGCTGGAGCCCTTCACATGAGGACCACTTGAAAACTGTGGTGCTGTTGGGGGTGGTGCCCAGAACTGTACAGATATTACCAAATATAAAAAAAAAGGTGTGTGCGTGTGCCAGAACTGTACAGATATTACCAAATATAAAAAAAAGGTGTGTGTGTGTGCCAGAACTGTACAGATATTATCAAATATAAAAAAAAGGTGTGTGTGTGTGTGCCAGAACTGTACAGATATTACCAAATATAAAAAAAGTGTGTGTGTGTGCCAGAACTGTACAGATATTACCAAATATAAAAAAAAGGTGTGTGTGTGTGCCAGAACTGTACAGATATTACCAAATATAAAAAAAGGTGTGTGTGCCAGAACTGTACAGATATTACCAAATATATAAAAAAAGGTGTGGTGTGTGTGTGCGTGTGCGTGTGCGTGTGTGTGTGTGTGTGTGTGTGTGTGTGTTTTTTAAGATGTTCTGTATGAACTGCCCCTTCAATCCACTTCCATACTAGTAATGATAGGTACCATGACACCTCGTTGTATACTTGCCAATATATTGGGAATACTTGAAAATACTTCTATAGTGGACTTACATTTCAATAATTTTATTCTCCAGTTAACTTTCATCAAAATGAAGGGAAAATTATGAAAGTGTTAAAATATAATTTTATGCAAAAATATCTCCCCTACATGGTGAGTTTTGTCATTGGGAACAGAGCGCTGCTCATCGTAAGCTAACCTTTATTTTTTTTATAGACTGTGCCTCTATGGGGGAAAAAGCAATGGGCAAAGACCTGAAATGACTGAGCCAAGGTCCGACAAGACTGGACCAACACCCCACAGGACTAGAACAAAATATCATACAGTACTGGCCTATATAACAGCAATGGCTTAAGATCACACAGTGTTGAGCCAAGAACACGCATTACCGGCCAAAAATCGCACACTGTGAGCCAACTCGTTGATGGCCCAAGATCAGGCAATGCTGGATCAACATCACACAGAGCTTAGCCAAGATCACATACTGCTGATCAAAAAAACTGTCAAAATCATGCATGACTGAATCAAGTTCTTAAAGCACTGAATCAATCCAGCATAGTTTTGGTTCAGTCTTGCCTGTTGCTGACCCACTCTTACTCAACACAAGCACATACAACTCTGGCTTTACAATTCATAATGCTGGCACAGAATCAAGCACTGCTGGTCCCTGATAAAAAGGCAAAGGCCCAAGATCAAGCAGTACTTGGCCAAGATCTCGGCAGTCCTAATATCACACTGAGCAGATCCTTATGCACAGTTCTAAACTTCGCAAATTAGTAATGAAAATCCTGTGGGATAGAAAGCATGGTCCTAACATAACATGTCACTTTAAAGGCAATGGGCAGCTTGCACATTTTAAAAGGTTATAACAGGAGATAGGTTATTAAATGTCTATATAAGCCTTGCCCACATGTGCGGATAGAATTTAAATACAGGACATTGAAGAATGTTAACAAGGGTAATGAAAGGGCAAAATGAATGCTTGAGAGCTAGCAGTCGTGTTTTATATAATCATGTTCTGCTGTTCTGTCACCAGCTCCACCCCAGCCAAATTTGATGAGTACCTGCACTTATTTGTTTCCCAATTAAACCACTGTGTAAAACAACTGCAAAGCGACCAGAGTTACTCAAGTTTGCACATGCTGCAGGTGCTGTCCCGCGAGTACCTCCAGTGATTTTCATTTTTAGTTTTCACCTGCGCAGTGCTTGCGCTGTGCTTGAGAAATCTATTGATTTTAATACAAACTTAAAAGGGTCTTACATTCAGCTTCCTCTCTTTCCTGGCTTCTCACTGGTTCCTGTGCCTGCCACTTAACTTTCCTCCATTTCTATTGGCTGTAGCATATTTTCCTGCATTTACCAATGCTTGCTCCTCCTCTGCTTCTCTTATCCGGCACCCCCTTCAAGAAATATTGTTAACATTCGCTTGGTGGAACTATATTTCGATAACGTTTTGCAGCATATTTATAAGCAATTTATCACCTGGAGTGAATAAGTGATTTGCTTAGAATCACATGAACTGAGACTCCAAATGGGATCACCAGCTGTTGAGTCAGCAGCTCTGGTCGCTGCGCCACATCTCCACTCTCGTGCTATGCCACAGAGTTCTTTCCTTCTGCCGGACGATGACTGATGAACAGATCTTGATTTATTACATAGGCGAAACCGATGCATTACCAATATTTGTTGTATTTCTCTGCTCCTTCGCATCCCTGCCTTCGTTATCCTTTTTTGGCCCTCACAGGAAGGCGGTCAAACCGCATTCGATTTATTCAGGCAACTAATGCCTAGGTATGCATGCAGGGTTCGGAGATTCCCGAACGCCTAGGCATTCCACAGTGGGCTTATCTAACTGAAAGAGAACGCGGCACGTGCGCAAACCACACGCGTTCACAACACCGGACTTTAGGGGTCCTTGGTGAACTATATAACATTGGATACACGCCGAAACGCAAGCAAAATAGTATATCTGTGATTTCTTTGATTTCATAGCTGCTCGTTTCACATGTGAATTAATTGACTCTACGACTTCTCTTACATTATCACGCGAGATGTATTCTGTACAAAAAATTAATAAAGAATGTTTATATATAAAAAAAAGAGCACCATACAAAAAAATACAAAGTAAATATTGACTTTTTGGTTAAGTAGGTAAATGGTTCAATGTAAAACGGTCAGACGCTGCCTGATTTATTAGTAAACAGCAGAAAGGATCTTCACGTACTTGCGGCTCCTACAGAGGCTGCACCAACTGTGAACGTATCTACACATTTCACCATTTAAAATAAAAAAAACGCAAAGGACAGATGGACAATTTCTTTCTCTAGCCCCCCCTGACCCCCTTTCACTTCCCCAAAAGTTTATTTCTGCGCAGCCACCACCACCGATAGAATGCACTTTGAAATTCAATGAACTTAAATCCTTGAAGAGCATTTCTTTCACTTGAATTGGATCAGAGCATGTACTCGTCCCTCTTGCTTACAGATTCTGATAATTTCCCAAACCTGTATGCGGATTTCCTTTTGTGCGCTGCTATCGCCAAATTCATAATCATTGTTCTCCATTTCATTCTCTGCGGCGTACTCTTTCATTCCTTCGGCATTAAGTTGCATTTCATGTTGTCAACAATACGCTCACAAACCATTCCCTTAGGACAACTTCAGCCAAAAAGGTTTCCTCCACCTACACATATTATCATAATTTCTTTTACAATCCTACACTCTGACCACTTCGAAAAATTATATTGTACCACCAAGACAAAAAAAGGTATAATAATGTTACCATGAAAAGGTCTCACAAAATCGAACCCGGCCTCTTTTTCAGTAGCCCACTCGTTAGCCTCTGACTAGTCCCACACAGGTCTCTTGTCTTCATGCTCCTATCTCTGTTGATGCATGACTGGCACTCCCCGACAGCTCTCCATCTCCACATCAGCTCCCAACCACCAATAATCATCTCTACCCGATCTCCATCAAGACTTGCTCCATCCTCAAAGTCCAGACTATTCTCTTTAATTTCCTAAAGGGGTACCCTTCCTCACCCCATTGCCATATCTTGCACTGGTTACTATCTTGTTCTATTGCTTCCATTTACTCTTCTCTTTAAAATGTCTCTTAGCCAACATCTGTGTACTGCAAATCCTCCTATCATTGTCCTCCTCCAGTTTGCTTTTTGCTGCCTCCATTTCACCTACCCCTCCACCTCTCTTCCAGGGTTTTGCAGACATTTTGCACCGGAAACCCCTTGCATCAGAAAAGGGATAGCATTTTTTTTAAAAGCTCAATGCACTGAAAAAGCTTCTCTCTCAATGATGCTACATACTAATTTGGGTTATTTCAGCAGTCTAGATGCAAATGCAATAGTGACATTGCTACCACCATACTTTTATGTCAATGCGGCACCTCACCCAGTCCAACAGGCATCTGTGGTTGCCACACATTTTCTTTGTGTGTGATACATATATATATATATATATATATATATATATATATATATATATATATTCACTGAAAAAACCATAGGTTTCACACCAGTTATAGTTGGGAATTAGCATTTAAAAAACCTATTAAATTCACTGAAAAACATTTATTTTTCAGAAAGGCACACATTCACTGGATGGTGTCATCAGTGATGTCATGAGTGATGTCACTAACCATGTCATGAGTGATGTAATATGTGACGTCATCAGCAGTGCATTGCAGGCGCGCAAGTTATAGTGAGTCCAACTAACTATAACGTGGAATTTCAATGGTTTTATGTCAGTAAAATTTCCAGCTAACTATAACTGGTGTGAAACCTATGCTTTTTTTCAGTGAATTTAATAGGTTTTTTAAATGCCAATTCCTAACTATAACGGATGTGAAACCTATGTTTTTTTCAGTGAATTTTATAGGTTTTTTAAATGCTAATTCCTAACTATATATAAGGCCCCAAACCTATATTTTTTTCTTTGAATTTCAAAATTTTGTTAATAGCAAATGTCTATAGCTATAAAATGTAATATTTTTGAAAAAGAATGAATCCTATATTTTATTTGTATTTAAAAAAATGTTTTAATGTATATATTTTTTTTTACCCTGGAGCGCTCCCGGGGCGCGCCCCGGTGAGCGCCCCGGAAAGCGTAGTCTTTTTAAGCCCCCCAGGGCGCGCTCCGGAGAGCGTCCCGTTAGCGCTATTGCCGCGAACGAAAACATCATCGTGACGTATCGCGTAGCCGCGTCCACGTGATACGCACGGCGTAAGCGCACCCGGAAGCACTCGAGCGAATACGATCGCGCAACGTAAACATGTGATGCGCTTACGCGACGCGCCCGGGGGCGCGCCGCGTAAGCGCGTCGGTCATGTGACCTGAAAATAAAACTTTTTATTGGTGCAGAACAGTTTTGGTTTCATAATGATGAAATCCCTGGTCTTGTCACCTGAAAATAACACTTCTCATTGGTTCAGGCCTTTTTTTTTCTTCCAAATGATGAAAGACCCCACCTTTTTTCCTTATTCTGACTTTGTCCTTTGACTTAGGAAGACCTGTTTTGCAATCTTTCAGGTATATTTTGTACTTTGAAATGGCTTCAATAGCAGCAGCAGCTGGAGCATTTGCACCACCACCACCACCACCACAACCACCAAGAGGACCACCACAAGATTACATTGGTGGTGAACAAGAGGAGGAGGAGGAGGAGGAGGAGGGGAGGAGAAGATGGCTGCAAGAACACAATACCCCATACCAGCCAAAACCACACATTGTATGTGAGCTTTTATTGATCCCAGAGGGAAAGAAAAAAGTAAATGCGGCCAAGGTGACTTGCCTAATCTGTGGCGTGGAACTTTCCAGGGGAAACCCTAATAAGAAATACTCTTTCGAAAACAACACCATGATTCGCCACATGCAGCGCAGGCATCCAATCAACTATTCTGCTGCAGAGATGAGGGAACTGGCCAGTAACCTTCCCCAATCTTCAAGCTCCACCTCCCAAAGAAATCAACCCACTCCAATGGGACCAGAGGCAAGGGAGACGATCCCTTGCATTCAGCCACGGTTTGCAGATTTCCGTATAACATGTATACATTGTGGTAAGACCATCTCCTATGGTGAACTGAGCATAAAGCTCATCGTCTTTGCTGGGGACAACCACAAATGCCCCAAAAAAACCTAATTTTTCCTTATTTTTTTTTCTGCTCCAGTTGAGCCATTTTCAATTCCCTGTTTTTTCGTTTATCCCCATAAAAATACCAAAAAATATATAAAACAGTTCATAAAAGCCAAATAACAACAGATGAGGATGATGCCTGTCGGATCCCACCCCCAAATGTTTATCAAACTAAAACTTGGACACCCATGGCCATGCAGCTCACTTCATTGACATATACATTCTCACTTAGAGCTTGTAATGGTCGCTTCCCGGGAGACAGCCCAGGAAGGAGTACCTACAATGGAATGGGCCACTCATCAATAATAGATTATCTTATGGTTAGTATGTCCCTATGGCATTTGATCCAATATTTCCATGTACCTGACCGCTCGGAAAGTGACCATAACCCCTTGGTAGCAGATCTGGAATTGCCACTTCCCGACGGGGAGTACCAAGAGGATGATATGGTCTCTAGTAATATTAGGATCTTACAGGGTGGTAAAAGAATCCGATGGGCCTCTATTAAGTCCTCGCCAGATAACCTGGCATCATTGTATAAAAGTGTCATTCCCCAGCTTGAGCGCCTAAAAACATTGCTCGAAAATGCCCATAATCTCGATAAAGACGTTAAACTTTTAAATATACACAATGAACTAATCCTGGCCCTAGCGTTAAGCTTTTTTAAATCAGCAAATCAGACCAACCAACAGGCACGGGTCACTAATCCTTGGTATAACCAGTCTTGTAGGAGGGCGAAGACTACTCTAATTTCTGCCCTCAAATCAGGCCATAGAGCAACCATTATGGTCGCAAGGAATGCCTATAAGAATCTCCTCTCCCATGCAAAATCAGAATGGGAAACAGAGAAGTGGCAGGCCATCAAACAGGCACTAATAGCGAAAGATGCCCGAACTTTTTGGAACCTGGTTCATACTGGGAAACCAGAAGGTAAGGCAAAGATTGATTCCAACATCGCAGAGGAAGCCTGGTGTGCATTCTTTGGTAAACTTTACTCGAGCCCTGCTTCCCAGCATAAAGTGTCACTGAGTATGTCTCTGAGTTTGGCCCCTGGTTCCCCTCCTCCCCCCTTTACCATGATGGAAGTTACACTTGCAGTTCAAGCGTTAAAATGTAACAAGGCCCCAGGGTTGGACAAGATCCCTGGTGATCTTTTCAGAGATGAGCCGAAGATCTGGGTCCCCTACCTGACCGTCATATTTAATGCTATTCTTGACGGACAAGAGGTTCCAAGCACCTGGTTGGGGGCCGAAATCATTCCGATTTATAAAAAGGGATCTCCGTTGGCCCCGTCAAATTATAGGCCAATTAGTCTTATTGACGTTACCCAAAAAATCTACGCAAAACTGCTATTGCAACGCTTGCAACATTGGATTAGTGAGAATAACATCCTCTCCCACCTGCAAGCAGGGTTCCGTGCTAAAACATCTACCATCGACCAACTTCTACGGCTCCAGGTACTTTACTGGAAGCATGTGGTCCTGGAAGGGGGTAGCCTCTACCTGACATTTATGGACCTTAAATCCGCATTTGATATGGTGGACAGGAACCAATTGTGGAGTATATTAACAACAATGGGGATTCCACCCTATTTATGTCACCAATTCAAAAGACTCCATGAAGGAACCTATGCAAAGGTACGTTATGGCAAATACGGCCAGCTGACAAGTGCTTTTCCTATTGAGAAGGGAGTTAGGCAGGGATGCGTACTTGCCCCTACCCTATTTTCCCTTTTTTTAAATGGTCTTGTCGAGGACCTAATTAGCGTACATAACATTGACGCCCCTAATTTAGCTGGCGGTAAATTTCCTGCACTTATGTTTGCGGATGACACCCTGCTGCTCTCAAAAACATCTATGGGGATGCAGCGAGTGTTAGACCAATTCACCAAATTCTGTAGGAACAGGAATTTGGTGATTAATATAGATAAAACAAAGTATATGGTGTTCAATGCCAGTGCAACTAATTGTCCACGCCCGTCAATGGATGGACGAGCCCTGGAAAGGGTAAATAATTTCACTTACCTAGGTCTGACTTTCAATGATAAAATGAGTTGGGAAACTCAAATGACTAAGGCTAATTTAACCCTTTCTCAGTCTATGGGGGGGATTCTTAAAGTGCAGAAATCCTGTGTCCATAAAGTTGTTAGTGTGCCACTGGAAATATATAAGGTTCAAACCAGATCCTCCACCCTTTACGGGGCGGAACTCTGGGGCCATCGCCCAGCGAGTGAGATTGGCATAACAGAGAATATTTTTATTAGACAGCTGCTCTCCTTACCAAATAACACTCCTTTAGTTCCTCTAAGGTTGGACTTAAATCTGAGGCCCATTGCAGAAGCAATAGCCTCACGCCCACTCCTTTACTGGCGCAGATTGTGGAGCATCCCGGAGCTTGAGTGCTATAGAGAAGAACTGAAGATTGTGATGGCACGCCCAGGTGCAGGGAAGATAAAGTGGCTATCCTTTATAAGGGGGCAGGCGTCTAGGATCGGCATGGAGAATCTCTGGTTTAATCTGGAGGACGCATGCAAATCCATTTCAAAGAGAACCCTGGCTGAGTCTATAAAACATTACAACCTAGAAGAGGTCCTTCGGTCAGCCAGGCCTTCTAGTCTCACTGACAGCTTTCTGGATTTCAAGAATGTCTACAGCTTTGAGAAGGAATTAGACACTATAGAACCTGTCCTAGCAAAAAAACTGTATTTACAGTTCAGATATGGTACACTACCGCTTTACTCTCACACTGACAAATGGATAACGGGTTTAGCTCGTCCTTGTCCAGGTTGTAATGATCCAAACGAATCTTTAATTCATGTGATCTTGTTTTGTCCTGCCTATTCTGTTAGCAGGAAAAAATGGATCAAACAGTTATGTGTGAACCTAGGAGTCAGGAACTATATAGAGTTTTTTAGAATCCTAAAAACTGATACTGATGCACTAATAGTTACTGCTATTGCTAAATTTTTGTTTTCAATGTGGTTAATTAGACGGAGATTGATTCGGTAGTAGTAAGCGACTTCAATGTAGGTAGACAGTTTGTCTCAGTAAAAACTAGGCCTCCACCGCGTTTTAAACTTTAATCCATGTATTTTATTGTCTTAGGGTCTTTATCGTCACTCTATAAACCACATGCTAACTGATTTTATTGCAAATATTTAAAATGAGATGTAACTGTGTATTAGTCTATTGCTGTAAATGTATTTTTCTATTTTTGATGTACTTTTATGGTTCATAAACAAACCGAAATAAAGTTAAAAAAAAAAAAAAAAGCCAAAAAAAGTACAAAATGTTCCAAAAACACAAAAAAATATAAAACAACAAAAAGAAGAAAAAAACAGTTCTTTTTAGAACTACGTCTAATTTATAAAAAAAGGCTACATTTTTTAATAACTGTCATTCTTCTTTCCCCATGGGCCTCTCCCCGGTCCGCTCCCCGGTGCGTGTATCGGGCGCTCCCCCCGCGCAAATCAAAAAAAAATTATTTTGCACCGCGGGGCCCTTTTATAGCCCCCACATCAAACCTAGGGGGTCAGGGGGGGGGCTATCCTGCCCCCTTATGGTAATTTCCCCCCTTTTTTTTCCACTTCTTGTGTCTCTATCCTACCGAGACACAAGATGGCGGTCGGTCTGGACTGTTTCGAATGTTTACAGACACCCGAGAGCCAATCAGCTTTCTGTGCGCACCTCGCGTGTCGTGCCCGCTGCGCTCCCCGGTGCTCGGCCATAGATATATATATATTTTTTTAACCTAAATTACTCAAAATCCACTGGAGCACATATCTTGAGAAATAGCAAAGGCACATCGGGCTACCAGTCCCTACAATTTTGCCAAGTTTGGTGGAAATACATTCAGCCGTTCGGGCTAAAAGTGAGTTCGACCGCCCTATGGAAATTAACATGGGGAAAACACGTTTTGGGACCCCCCTTTTATCTCGGCCCCCGCTTGACGAATCCCCCCCAAACCTTCAAGGAAGGACCGGAGCTCCGCGAGGCAAATTTGAGGAAATTTTCAGGCAGATTCGTCAACCGCCGCCAAAGTTATTCCAAATAGAATTTTGAGATTTTGCATTGAAAAAAATCCTAACTATAACTACCTACTGGCGACCACCAGTAGATAATATATATCTATATAGATATATATAGATATATATATACACACACACACATACATATATACATGCATACATACACACATACACACATACACACATACACACATACACACACAGGACAAGGGAACCCTTTAAAGTCAGAAGGAACCAAGGGTAGTAGTATGTTATTAGAGACAGTGGTCCCTTGAGATTTAAAGCAATCCCATCTCCACAGTCCTAACCTCTCTATTTCTTCTTTCTCCCTTAACCCTTCCCACTGTTTCCTTGCCCCGGCCCCCCCCCCTTTCTTTCCCTCTGCTCTCCTTCCACTCTCTTACCCTTCTCCCCTACCTTATCCAGGCAAACTCTCAGGCATTTTGATTCACGAGGATGATCCCATAACCGTCGCTGGGGATCGAAATTTCGTCGACAACCACATCTTAACTCTAACCGTTATTTATGATTTATGCGGAGTACAAGATGTTCATTTTACTGTGACTACTGTTATTTTTTGCATCACCAAAAGTCACCTGCAGTTACATGCCGGGGGTCAGGAAATCTGTTGATTTCCAGGAACCCGTCACTTCCTGCTCACTTTATGTTACTGTATTTTTTCATGTTTATTGTTTAAGTGAATACATCGAAATACCCTCCATTTGGATAGTAATAGACCCAATCCTGACTGAAGTTTTGTGGTTATTATTATGTATTTTTCTTAAAAGGGACCGCTGTCTCTAATACACTTTTTTTTCAGCACCTAATATTTCAAAGATTGGTGTTTTACTTACGCCTCCCTTCAATTCCCTTTATTCTAGTACAAATTAACAAGAACAGTGGTTCTTAACCTGTGGTCAGAGGACCCCTGGATGTACGCGAGGCCTATGGAGGAGGTCAGCGACTCCTTAGAGAGTTAAATATTAACAGATTAATTTAAAGCATATAAAGAAGCAAAATATAAAATTGAAAATTTTAAAACATTTTTTAACATTTTAAGGAATTTGAGATTTAAGGCTAGAAATTAAGTTGGTATGTTTAAATTGATTTGTGGGAGCACTGTAAGTGCATCAAACAGAATATATTATGGACGATGGGTAGTCTCAATTGAATTTAGAAAAGCTCTAACCTTCCCATTAAAATTAAAATGTACATTGTTTAGATTGGTTAGTTAAATAAACAAAATATGTATTAATTTGTGTTTTGTTTGTTGAAAATGTGTCTGCATTGTTGTATATTCCTCTGGGTTTCAAATCAAAATTGCATCCTCTACTTTCTGTAAAGGCTCACTCACTGGTGGTCCCTGGATTCCAATAATGATTCATTTATTTGGGCGGGGGGGGGGGGGGGGGAGGGTTTGGTTGGGGGCGGCTGGATTCCAGTTATGATAAAGTGGGGGGCCATAGAAGTCTAAAGGTTAAGAACCTCTGCATTAGAACATTCAAATGTTACCCTTTTCTCCAGATTACTTCCCAAACTTGCTGTTTTATCCACTACACTTGGGGTAAAACAAACACTCCCAGGAAAGATAAGATCAAGTATCTCCGCCATGGTGCACACTAAACCTTTCATGGGTTTTCTCAGTGTTACCCCATATTTTGTGTTCAGGGTAAGATAACTCCTTCACCCTAAATTTGAATTTATGTAGTCTAACAGTCAATAATGTCACGAAACGCCACTAACGTGGTACAAACTATCCCTACAAAAAAAAATATATTCAGTGTCTGATCAAAGACGATTGATGTTGAAACAAAAAAACCAGTAACAAGCAAACATGGGCTATCTAGTTGGACCATCCTCTTCAAATTCAACAATCTTGGTGCATTACCCATGAAAGAAGTAAAGGCCAGCCATCAGCATTCCCAGATACCAAAAGACTGAGACCCCAACAAAGACACATGCACTGGCTGACAAACTACTGGGTCTATTCAAAAGGGCTACCCAGGTTCTTAAATTAAAACAACAAATTATACAAAGTGATCCTCCAAATAAAGCCAACTGATCGCCAGCAGCAAAAAGATCACATTCCTCAGAGCACTGATAAAGTATTTAAAAGATTTATATTTTTGAGCCTCTGACAATGTGTAATGTGCATTTTCACACATGCAATTTTATATTTACAGACTGATGTAGTGTAATTGCCTTTCAAACAAAATTCCTATGTTGTGTAAAAGTGTGTTTAATAATGTGTTTTAGTTGTATCGAATTTTCTATGTAAAACACCATCTTGGACAAAATGGATGCCATCTCCGTCACTCACTCGTGCTTCCTCCTTATACCCTACCCACGCAGATCCACTCCATATAGGTTCCACATCACACAGTCAAGCCAAGGTTATGGGAGTTTATTTTCATTGCTGTATTGTTTTGCTCGCAATGAACTTTCCATGGTCCAGATGCAAATTTGTTACTTGCATTTCAACACCAGCACCTATTCACTAAAAGAAAGTATTATAGTCAAGGTTTCCTATTTTGTTCAAACATCTCTGGATGACATTAGCATGAGGGAGTTGAATGACTACTAACAAATGGTTTAATGCTTAGGTGTTATTGCAAAATGACATTTATTCTCTACCTACTCTGATTTGCTGAAGAAAGGATTATTTTGCCCACGATGAGACTGCAGAATTGTTGATTTAATGATAAAGAATTGTGTATATAACCCTTGGAATGTAGGGTTGAGCCTGATATTTTACTGGGCTCTCCTATGCTGTTAGGCCTGGTGACCGATTTTCTAATGATTTTGCTGCTCGTTGGAAAAGTTTCAGAGTTTTGCCTACTCTGTATAACTTTGCATCTGAGAGCCTTCATGACACTTCCCCTTTCGCCTAATTTACATTTTTTGTAATAAAACCCTTTAACTTATTACTGATCTAGAACTCAGTTATTGAGTGGAGCCCACTACTTAATGAACCGCTTTACTCTGCTAATTTGATTTTTGAGGAGGTGTTCTAACACGGCGACACGATGCCTTATTAAACTGAGGTGGAACAGTCTTTGATCCAGTAAATGTGAGAGGCTTGATTTAGGTAAATTTTTGGGGTGTCTACATTCTGGAGTAGCATTTTGCTCCCACAACAGCCTCAAAAACTAGCAAATCCAAACAGGTCTCAACTTTCAGAATGACATTTTCTGAACTATAGTCAACTGCACAAAATCCCATAGTTTCATTTTCAAATCAAACCCTTTATTCTCCTTCCACGTAATCAGCCTAATCTATATAAAGTCATACCTTTACATTATTTTGCCTAGATTAAAAGACCTCTGTGCTCTCCAGTACAGCTACAAAGCTGAGCAATTATGCTTTTGTACAGTGAATCCTGAAAGCCAAGACTCACTACTCACCTCATTATTAGCACCAGACCCTTTAATTAAATCAACTCCATGTCCTGATCTCAGTTGAACAGTCCCATTTATGATAACACGTAAGCTAATAGTCACTTTAGGCTTGGATATCTAGCTCATTAAGAAATTTTCAACTTCTAATTTGTCTGGCAAAAAAGAATGAAGTTTAGGGCAGGCGATGTACAGCAAAGCAAGGTGGTTCTTGTTCTGGAGGCCATCCTGTAGGAAGCTGGCTCTGTATGTACTATAGCAAAGTAAGGTATAGTGTGCACACTGACCAGTGGAAACCCCAAAGATAGGCAGAGGTAAAAGTAGATAATACCTTGACCTCTATTTGTGGCAGTGTGGACGAGCAGAAAGGCGTTATCAGAGGGTAGTATTAAGCATTTGTTGTACACACTCGGGCAAGAAGTGATGTCACACTCAAAGACTGAACTCAGACCAATTTGTTTGTATCAAAAATGTTTAGTTATTTTATTTCTAGTGCCAAGCCTGGTGCAGGTAAATGAAATAATACTTTGCAAAATCGTATGCAGTAATTTACAGTTGAATGCAGATTCAAATGCAGTTGGCTGATTTACAAGGTAAGTGAACAGTTCAAATTTACTTTTTACTCACTTTGTAGATTACAGTACAAGTTACTTATTGGATTACTTTTGAAGTTATTTTTTTCTAATCAGTGTGATAAGCCTAGATATCACACTGAAACATTTCGTAGACCAATAGGTAAGTAATTCAGTTTTTACACGTATACAGTATTTCAATATTTCATACCTGATCGGGTCTTCGGTCTACTGCAGAGGGTACTCTGTCTCAACCTGTCTAGCCACCGGCGTCAGCGGCAGCACCACAGATTTTGCCCAGTTGACTAAGTCCAGACAGCACGCCAAAGCGCACAACCTCCCTCAAAATTGGGGGAAGTGTCGTTGCGGGATCGTGCGCATACAACAGCGTGTCATCTGCGTACATAGACACTACTATTTTGTAAGTCGGAAAACGTATGCCCTCGTGGCCGTGGTATACCCTCAGCGCGCAAGCCAGGGGCTCTGCAGCTAGTGCGTATAGCAAGGGGGATAGGAGGCACCCGTGCCGAGTTCCCCTGCCGATGTAGAGCGGTTTCGAGATCACGTTTCCAACTCGCACTCTAGCTGAGGGTCCTTCATAAAGGGCGCCCACCATTTGTAGGAAGGGCTCCCCAAGTCCCATACGTCGTAATACCTGGAGGAGAAACGGCCATTCCACCGAGTCGAACGCCTTTTCCATATCAAGAAAAAGCGCCACAGCCGATACGTCCTGCTTAACATGTTGAGTGGTTCCTAACACCGTCCTGATATTGTATGTCAAGTTTCTGCTGGGTATAAACCCTGCTTGTTCTGGGGCCACTAAGTCGTGGGCAAGCAGGGCCAACCTGGTCGCTAGGACTTTAGCATAGAGCTTAGTGTCTACGTTTAGCAGCGACAACGGTCGGTATGATCCGCACTCGTCGTGCGTTTTACCCGGCTTTAAAATAGCGACAATCATAGCCTCTCTCATAGAGCAAGGCATGATTCCCTGAACACAGATGTCATCCAAGAGTGTGTGTATATGTGGCAGTAGCTGTTCCTGAAAAGTTTTGTAGAAGTCGACTGTCAGTCCATCCATACCCGGCGTGCTACCCGATCGCATAGAGGCTAGGGCGTCTCTAATTTCGTCCAGTTGTATAGGGCACATGAGGAATTCCCTTTGAGGGTTAGGGAGGAATGGGAGCTTTATATGTTCCAGGTAATCTAAAATTTCGGCCGACATGTCCCCACACTTCGAGGAGTACAGCTCTGAGTAGTAATCTCTGAAGACAGAAGCTATATCTGCCTCATCTGTGACTCTGCCACCGTCTGCATCTCTCAGTTCCGAGACCAGCAGCTTTCCCCTTCGGCCTTTAAGGATATGTGCCAATACCGATCCAGGCCTCTCCCCCTCGCCGTAAGTGCGGGCCGTGGCATATTTGCCCAAATGCTTTTACCTCTCCTTCTGCTATGTCATGGAACTCCACTAGAAGGCTTTTGATTTCCTCCTCAGTGGCCTCATCCGGTCGAATTCGCCTCTGCTCCTCAAGGGCTTGTAGCTGACATTCTAGCTCAGCCAGCCTGCTCCTTATCGCTTTCAGGACACTGGAGTGTTTAGACATCGCAATGCCTCGTAGGTAGACTTTAAATGCCTCCCATACAGTCTGAAAGTCCTCCACTGAGCCTACATTATTTTAAAAAAAATACGTTGATCGACTCCGCGAGTTCTGCGCGGAAGATCGGGTCTAGGAGCGAGTATGGTGGAAAGCACCATGTAAAAGGAGGAATTTTCCTAACCGGGGCCTCTATGACTAGTAGTATGGGGGAATGGTCAGACAGTGTGTGTGGTAGCACTTTGCATTGTTTAATACTGCGGTTGATCCCTGCAGTGGCGAACCAGTAGTCTATTCTAGTGTGCACCTCGTGGTAAGCAGAGTAGTGTGTAAAACCGGCTTGTTCCACATTTCTACTTCTCCACACCTCATCCATGTCCAAAACTAGTAACTTAGCTATGAGCGTCTGTGCAGCCGCCGTTGGCCTGCGGGGTGGACCCGAGGATTTGTCCCTGTCCGGATTGAGTGTCAAAATAAAGTCCCCTCCCCAAATTATGTGAGGGCTACCGTTTGCTCCAATCCTATTAGCCAGTGTTTCATAGAATTCAGGGGAGTCATAGTTGGGGCCGTATGCATTGACAACTAGCAGATCCAGCCCCTAACCCTTACAGGACGCTATCACGTATCTGCCTTCTGTGTCCGCGCTAAGAGTCTGTATTTGGATTTTCGAGTGTGGGTTAACCCATGTAATAACCCCCCTGGCATGCGTGGTGAACCCAGCCGTAGCCATGTGTCCTTCCAGGCCTCTACTATGTTTCAGTTTCCTGTTCTCTCGTTACATTAGTCAGGGGGGCATGTCGTGCAGTGTGGAATTGTGGTCAGGTTTACAGAAGGGAGCCAGTGCAGTGTGGCACACCCAGAAGCGGGGTGCGTCTCGGACTTGTGCAATTCTATAGTGAACACTTTGTGACCATTGAGGGAAAGTAAACAGTGCAGCATTTTCAACACAATAACACTCCCATTTTGCGTGAACCCCCCCCACAGCAGACCAACCCCAACACGGCCTAGCATGAAGAAACTTTCCCCCCCCTCCCATTTGTGCGAACAGCGCGAGGGCAGAGGTCGCCAGAATCAGTACAGGTAGCAATTGCATACTACGTCTTGGCTCTGGGAAGCTCCCGGCGCCATCACCACTTCAGTGTCTTTCCACTCGAGCCCGAGACAGTGAGCCACTGTTCAATATTCAATAATCCCCCAAACAAGAGTGCGGCGCCCCCCCCCCCCACCCCCCAACCCCCCCACTCCACCCCAGGCTCAGCTCATAATGGCTGCTCACAACCAAGGACTGTGAGCTATATTAATGTTCACCCACGTCAGTTTCTTGTTTGCATAAAATTGAAGATAACTTGGAAAGATCTCACCAGGCCTTGAGGGGTATCGCAGCTCTTGTGCTCTCCCAGGGACCAGGCCAGCACCTTTGACCCAGCGTGCAGGGGGGCCCGTCAGTCATGGCCCAGTTCTCCAGCAGGGGCCTGATGCCGTCTCATCTCGGTAAACGGCAAGGCTGTATCAGCAATTCAATGGCCCTATTCTTGTTCTTCCAGGCCGCTGGTAGGTTCTTGTTCTCTAGCCCGGCTTCTGGGGCTGTTCTTCCGTTCCTTAGTCCATGTTTTCAGAGCCTTCTGCAGGTCCTTTGGATCGGTGAAAAAGTGAGAATGCCCCTGCCGGTTAATGCGCAACTTCGCCGGGTACAGCATAGCGTAGTCTAGCCCCAAGTCTCGGATTTGCTGTTTGTATGGAGCAAAGTGCCATCGTTCCTCCTGTACCTTCGCCGTGAAGTCCGGGTATAATGAGATTGCTGCTCCCTCGAACTGTAGTTCGCCCTTTTCTCTGGCCAATCGTAACGCAGTGTCTCGGTCTCTGTAATTTAGAAGTTTTGCAATTGGCCTCGGGGGAGTTCCCGGGCGCGGTCGTGGGCCCAGCGTGCGATGCGCCCTCTCCACTATGAACATGGGCGAGAAGACATCATCTCCCAGTAGCGTGATTAGCAGCTTCTCTACAAACAGCTCCATTTTCCCAATATGCGTCATTTCCGATACACCCGTAATTCGTATATTAGAGCGCCGAGAGCGGGCTTCCAAATCCTCTGATTTATCTTGTATGACCTGAAGGAGCT